>NC_091951.1:74220658-74505658 GCF_031021105.1 Erythrolamprus reginae | reverse complement strand
GCTCCTTTTTGCCTCTAGGCCCAACCCAGGACCATTTCAAGGCAGTTAATTTATTCATAGGCGACAACTATATTCTGTATGTATCTGCCTTACAAGGCAGAGGCTGCCAGATCGAATCCCAGTAAGGAAGGGTGTGGCTAGCTGATGAGGCCAGAACAAGGCCGAAATGGTACCATCCTAGTCTCCCTTAATTTTAAAATTTCAGCTAAAAACATTTGATACATACAGAATATAGCTGTCGGCTATGAATAAATTAACTGCCTTGAAATGGTCCTGGGTTGGGCCTAGAGGCAAAAAGGAGCTGTGACGTTCCTTCAATATACCAGGGTAATCCGACATTAAAAAAAAACATATAGCCTCTCCCTGGTACAGAGCTGGAGGGATCAGGTCTGATGGCTCAACTGCTAATTCTCTGCCTTACAAGACAGAGGCTGCCAGATCGAATCCCAGTAAGGAAGGGTGTGGCTAGCTGATGAGGCCAGAACAAGGCCAAAATGGTACCATCCTAGTCTCCCTTAATTTTAACATTTCAGCTAAAAACATTTGATACATACATACATACATACATACATACATACATACATACATACATACATACATATAGTGTGTGTGTGTGTGTGTGTGTGTGTGTGTGAAATATTTGAAATTGAATTGACAAATATCAAGTGCCATTTTACACCATCAATTTTATCTTTTATCAACAACTGGAGATGCATTTATGTATGTGTTTTAAGCACACTGCTTTTCCTCTGTAAATCTACAAATAACCTCATTGTCTATGTATTCTCAAGGGACAATGATCATTTGCATCTCATTTCATTAACTGCCTTGTGTTCCAGATGTATTTTTCTGACATCAAAATGACTGAGCGTGGTCTGCGGTGATGAATTACTGTGCTAGGATGACTGAACTGATAATCTCTTCTGATCAAACACACATTTCAACTTCATTTAAAAATGCAAATATTTATATTGTTTGATTTCAGCTTGGAGTCTGCCAGAACTTTGGAGCTGATAAGCCAGATCCTGCCACTTTTCATCACAGGGAATTATATTTATCAGGGGAAATCAATGTGTAGCAGGGATGGATAGTGGAAGAACATCCAGTGACTGATAACACTATCCTTAACACTATGTCCATGTAGCATATTTGTGTTAAAACTTGGGCGGGGGGGACAAATTACGTAGCTAGAAAAAGCTTTTCTGACACAAATCAGATCTTGGAGATTTTTCTTCCTCTTCTCCTTCAGTGAATTAGAACATTTTGCAGTGTACATTTTCCAAAGATGCTGAGGCCTCTTATTCAGGCTTCTTCCTAATTTTAAGCCTATACTTTTTATCATATCAACCAGTGGTGGGATTAAAAAAAATGTATTACTGGTTTTGTAGGCATGGCCTGGTGGTTGTGGCATGGCTTGGTGGGATGGCTTGGTGGGTGTGGCAGGGGAAAAAGACTGTAAAATCTTCATGAGAAAATATTATTTTACTGAAAGAGTAGTAGATCCTTGGAACAAACTTCCAGCAGACGTGGTTGGTAAATCTACAATAACTGAATTTAAACATGCCTGGGATAAACATATATCCATTGTAAGATAAAATACAGGAAATAGTATAAGGGCAGACTAGATGGACCATGAGGTCTTTTTCTGCCGTCAGTCTTCTATGTTTCTATGTTTCTATGTTTCATTCCCTCCCCATTCCTGGGGGAAGGATATTGTAAGATCTCCATTTCCTCCTGATTGTCTGGACTCGGGATGGGGGCGGGACCAGTCAGAGATGGCATTTAGCAATAGCAATAGCATTTAGATTTATATACCACTCCATACTCCGAGTCTGCGGAGAGGGGCGGCATACAAATCCAATAAATAAATAAATAAATAAATAAATAAATAAATAAATAAATAAATAAATGAATGAATGAATGAATGAATGAATGAATGAATGAATGAATGAATGAATGAATGAATGAATGAATGAATGAATGAATGAATGAATAAATAAATAAATAAAATAAAATAAAATAAAATTAAATAAATAAATAAATAAATAAATAAATAAATAAATAAATAAATAAATAAATAAATAAATAAATAAATAAAATAAATAAATAAATAAAATAAATAAATAAATAAATAAATAAATTCATAAATTCATAAATTCATAAATTCATAAATTCATAAATAAATGAATTCATAAATAAATAAATAAATAAATAAATAAATAAATAAATAAATTCATAAATAAATGAATTCATAAATAAATAAATAAATGAATGAATGAATGAATGAATGAATGAATGAATAAATAAATAAATAAATAATGCTTTTACATCCCTCTCTAAGCAATTTACAGAATCAGCATATTGCCCCCAACAATTTGGCTCCTCGTTTTACCCACCACAGAAGGATGGAAGGCTGAATCAACCTTGAGCCAGTGATGAGGTTTGAACTGCTGAACTACAGCTAGCAATTAGCTGACGTAGCCTGCAGTGCTGCTCTCTAACCACTGCACCACCCTCACCACTGAGGGTAATTTCCTCACCACTGTCAAACTAGAAGTGATGTAGCTCTGCCAGGTTTTTTAAAGTGTGTAGATAGTCGGGACACTTGCACCCTCCTAGTGAATGAAATATTTTGGGGTATATTAAAAAGGCAGTGTTGAATATTTCCCCTAAAGGAGAAATTGGGGGGGGGAGCTTAAGGGAAGCAGAAAACAGCACCAGTCTCCCTGCCCCAAGCAGAAGCTGAGGAGGCCAGCTTTTAGAAATGTAGATTTGATAATCTATTCAGAAAGAGTGGGCCAGACAGAAACTCCAGATAAGCAATTAGGTTGGCAAAATTAACTCAGTCAAAAAATTTGCATTTCCCCTTCTGCCTGTAAAGTCAGGCATTACCTCCCAGGAATCTGACAACATCCATTAGAAATTAAATGTCATGTTCTTGTACAGGAACAGGAAGCTCAAATACAAAGCCCAAAGAAGGTATAAAGCCCCACCCGCTCTCAACTCCATTTTGTCAGCTGTTTTTGCCACATGCTGTTGGTAGTTCTGTTCATCAATAAGCCAACTTTCTTTCCAATCAGCCTCCATTTTATTCCCAGAATGGAACTGGAATGGCTCCTGTCAGGTTGCCAGGTTTTTTTGGAGGAGGGGTTTCTATGCCACAGCTCTGCAATTTTTTTAAAGTGCTCATTGCATTTTAATGTTGTTTTTACTCCCTTGTAGAGCAGTGATGGCACTTTTTAAAAAAAGAGTTGCAGAGCTGTGGCACTTTAAGAAACAAAACTTGTAGAGATGAGGTGCTGAAAATTATAGATGCAGAGCCATGGCCCAGGAAAAAAAAACTGGCAGAGCTATGGTGCTTTGAAGAAAACTTGCAGAGCAGTGGAAGCCCCACCTGCCCCCCGCATACCACCTCAGTGAGACTGCCCATTCGGGCCAGAGCCAAGGTGCAGAGACAACGGCAGAGGTGAGGGGGCAGTGAAGGGCGACAAAAAAATTTACTACTTCACTGTGGGCGTGACTTATGCGGGACACCCTGCATTTTCTTTCAACATATTTCAGTGCAAATTGGGTGCTCTAGGATGGAGCTCCATTTTCGTTACCCCATTGCATTCCATCCCATCCGGGCAGTAGCCCACCCCTGTGAGGGGGTCAAAATAGGAAAGGTCCCATCTGGAGCTACTACCGCTCTGCCCTTTGACAGTCTGTTTGCTCGCTTCCCATCTGGCACAGCTCAATGCACGTACGCAATAGCAGGAGGTGCCAAAATAGGAAACCCCAACCTGCTGCTGCCTCCCTGCTCTTGGTATCCCCCCCCCCGAACTGCTAGTTTGGCCTTTGGGGTGAAAACAACTACCACCGCCATCCTCTGACACCTGGCTCTCCATCCAGCACCTGCAGTGAATTTCCAGGGTTGAGGTGTCCTGTGAAACAATGGTAGTACTGAGCTGGTAGAGGGGACTTGGTGGTGTGAGATGGGCGCGCCAGGTGGCAGTCCCAAGCTAGAGGCATTGGGTCATCCCATTCTGGCTAAAAGAAAGAGAGAAAGAAAGAAAGAAAGAAAGAGAGAGAGAGAGAGAGAGAGAGAGAAAGAAAGAAAGAAAGGAGTGAATGAGGGAGGGAGGGGGGAAGGAAGGAAGGAAAAAAGGAAAAGAAAAGAAAAGAATGGCACGATAGTGAGTTGAGTGACATTGTAATAAATGATATACCGTAAATATAAATGTCCAAGAAAGAATCAAGCAAAAATGACATCAATAATTTGCAAAATGGTAAGACTGCTTATATAGTTGGTATGAATGGAAAAATATGAAGTGTTCACATAGAATGGGTGCGCAATTTATGTAACCTCTATGGGCAGACTCCATCTATCACTGTAATGGAAGAATTTAATCACTAACATATTGCTATCAGCTACACAAAGCAAGAATGAACAAGATGAATCTAAAAACTTCCAAGAGATTAGGTGTTGTTGTTTTTTTAAAAAAATAGTCCTGGGAAGGAATTTGACAGAATTCTGATCAAAAAGATATGACCAATGAGCAAAACTTGTGAACTGGACTGGGTTTTTCTTTTCCTTGGGAGGTGTGCAGTCAAGATTTTTGTTATAATAACAGAGTTGGAAGGGACCTTGGAGGTCTTCTAGTCCAACCCGCTGCTCAGGCAGGAGACCCTACACTACTTCAGACAGATGGTTATTCAACATCTTCTCTAAAACTTCCAGTGTTGGAGCATTCACAACTTCTGGAGGCAAGTTGTTCCACATCAATTGTTCTGTCAGGAAATTTCTGCTTAATTCTAAGTTGCTTCTCTCCTTGATTAGTTTCCGCCCATTGCTTCTTGTTCTACTCTCAGGTGTTTTGGAGAATAGACTCCCTCTTCTTTGTGTTAACCCCTGAGATATTAGAGCACTACTATCATGTCTCCCCTGGTCCTTCTTTTCATTAAACTAGCCATGCCCAGTTCCTGCAACCGTTCATCATACGTTTTAGCCTCCAGTCCTATAATCATCTTTGTTGCTCTTTTCTGCACTCTTTCTAGAGTCTCAACATCCTTTTTACATCATTCAAAACTGAATGAGTATTCCAAGTGTGGCCTTACCAAGGCCTTATATAATGGTGTTTACACTTCACGTGATCTTGATTTTATCCGTCTGTTAATGCAGCCTAGAACTGTGTTGGCTTCTTCGGCAGCTGCTGTGCACTGCTGGATCATATTTAAGTTGCCCTCTAGGACTCCAAGATCCCTCTCACAGTTACTACTGTTGAGCAAGGTACTACATATATTGTACCTGTACATTTTCTTTTTATTGCCTAAATGTAAAACCTTACATTTTTCACCAGCACTTACTTTGTTCATCAGCATGTCACAGAGTAATGAATGAAGATGAGAAAGAATGTATACTTATTTAATAATTTAAAGGAAATGTATAATAAAACAAATAGGACTGAGTTATGAAATGTTTTACACAAACACAGAATTGGAAGTCAGCTGTTGAATGCAATCAGTGGTATATGACAGAAGTAAAGCATGTGTGAAAAGAAATGGCAATGGTTCAGCAGTAAGCAGGGAATAAGATAAGGATGAGTAATATCCCCTTGGTTGCTTAAAGTATTTATGGGTAAATGTTTAAGGAATGCTTATGGAGAGAGTAGAAATTTGTTAGCTGGGAATGTGAATACCTTTGTGTGCAGGTGTGCTGTTGGTTGGAAAACATGAATGATTTACAGTAAATGTTAAATAGATTGTATAATGCAACAGGGAGTATGAATCTGAAAAATAATATATTTTCAGCATAAATTATCATAGAAATAGCATATCAAAGATCAAGATAATTGTGTTTGTGATGGAAGACAGAATATATCTAATGGTGAAAAGCTATAGCAAAATGGTGCCTTTGTGTAATGATATACATTAAACATGGGAAACTAGGAGAAATTTTAAGTACATATGTGACAAGCATATACAATACTAGCTAAATACCCATGCTCCGCTATGCAACTATGATCGGGTTTGGTAAATTGACACTTAGAGCTTGAACATTACTGGGTACTGGTAGTTATGATTGGCCTGTCCTCTCCCATTTTCTCCTCAGGTTTGCCCCATTGGTCCTCTCCTATCCCCTTCTCTCCCTCAAGTGTAAACGTCTCCTATCTTATCCCCTTCTCTCCCTTAGGCTTGCCACACAGAGGCCTCTCCTCTCCTATCCCTTTCTCTCACTCAGCCTTGTCCCACAGAAGCATCTCCTATGCAATCCCGTTCTCTGCAAAGTTATTTTCTGTTTTTTATTTATTTTTATTTTATTCATTTGTCCAATACACAAATACATAGGAAGAAAAATAGACATGTGATAATATAAATGAGGGTGAAGGTGAACTTAGAGGAGACGATATAAGAAAGGAAGAGAATATATGAGATAGGAGAAAGAAAGGAAAGACAATTGGACAGGGGACGAAAGGCACACCAGTGCACTTATGCACACCCCTTACTGGCCTCTTAGGAACCTGGAGAGGTCAATCGTGGAGAGTCTAAGGGAGAAGTGTTGGGGGTTAGGGGTTGACACAATTGAGTCCGGTAATGAGTTCCACGCTTTGATAACTCGATTGTTGAAATCATATTTTTTACAGTCAAGTCTGGAGCGGTTCGTATTAAGTTTGAATCTGTTGCATGCTCTTGTGTTATTGCAGTTGAAGCTGAAGTAGTCATTGACCGGTAGGACGTTGCAGCATATGATCTTGTGGGCAATACTCAAATCATGTTTTAGGCGCCGTAGTTCTAGCCTTTCTAGGCCCAGGATTGTTAGTCTATTTTCGTAGGTTGGGAGGGGGAGTAAAATGTCTAACTAATTAGCACTGAGCATGTTAATAATATTTTTTTACAACTTCTCCGCCGACTTGGGGATGACTTTTATGATACTTGTATGCAACTTCTCTTACTTCTGTTTTCCTAATCTGCAAATCTTTTTTCTGAACTTTTTGCTTCTTTTCCCTTTAATTGGGGTTACAGTTTAAGGAACAGATTTGTCTGAACTGAAGAGGAAAATAGGGGGGCGGGGTTAGAAATCTGCCTCTGTCTACCAGCATCCATCAGTATTCATCTGGCTAGCATCCTGTCAGTGTGTGAGAGAGTTGAGGGGTGTTTGGAAACTCAAACAGTATTGAGCAAGAAGGAGACCGAAAAGAGGCTGGCCGTGGCTTTGATCAACTGTTCTGTAATAAAGCTGCTTGCTGCTGTGAAAAGTGAAAGTGAAAGTGAAACTTCTCTCCCGTGCTTGTGTTTTGCGTTTGGAAGATTTATTTTCAGGTGGGAAGGGGGAGTAGAACTCCTTGGCATCAGAGCATGTTAATAATAATATGGGAAATACTAATACTTCAATGGTCATTTAAAAAAATCCTTTCTTAGTAAGCACTTAGAGAACATATGTGTGAAATTTCAAGTTTATAGGCTTTACAGTTCTGGAAATTTATTACGACGTGAGTGGCTTTCACTTTTATATATTTATATAGATTGCATTGTATGAATGTTTGTAGAAAGAAATGAAAAGAATTGTATGTAAGAGCACATGTCTGCCACTTTATTTACATTTTGGAAATGGGAATTATAGTAAGTGCTGTATATCAGGAGAAATATAAAAGAAGGTTGAATGCACTACGGATTAGGAATGAGATAAGAATGTAAATATTTATTTTATTTATTTTGTCCAATACACAATAATATACAATGAAGATTTCAGAGGATATAGTAGAGAAGAAATTCGAGATATAGGAGAGACTATAGGACAGGGGACGGAAGGCACTCTAGTGCGCTTATGTACGCCCCTTACTGACCTCTTAGGAATCTGGAGAGGTCAACCATGGATAGTCTAAGACCATGTTTCCCAACCTTGGCAACTTGAAGCTATTTGGACTTCAACTCCCAGAATTCCCCAGCCAGCATTCGCTGGCTGGGGAATTCTGGGAGTTGAAGTCCAAATAGCTTCAAGTTGCCAAGGTTGGGAAACACTGGTCTAAGAAATAGGATCAAGACTGAATAGTTGCTGAATGCATATGGACTGTATACCAAGCTGAGTCACCAGCGTGAGAGAAGTGTGTTAATTCAATTCAATTCAATTTATTAGATTTGTATGCCGCCCCTCTCCGAAGACTCGGGGCGGCTCACAACATTAATAAAAACAATATAACAGTGAACAAATCTAATATTAAAAGAAAAGATATATAAAACCCCAGCAATTAAAACCATACAACACATACCAAACATAAAATATAAAACCTTGGGGCAGGTGTCTCAGTTCCCCCATGCCTGGTGATATAGGTGGGTCTTGAGTAATTTGCGAAAGACAAGGAGGGTGGGGGCCATTCTAATCTCCGGGGGGAGTTGATTCCAGAGGGCTGGGGCCACCACAGAGAAGGCTCTTCCCCTCGGGCCCACCAAATGACATTGTTTGGTCAACGGGACCCGGAGAAGGCCAACTCTGTGGGACCTTATCGGCTGCTGAGATTCGTGTGGTAGGAGGCGGTTCTGGAGGTATTCTGGTCCAATGCCATTAACATGAATTATCTCTAATTCATGGAGAAAAAAAAGGAATAAGAACTGAATTGTAAAACAAATACATGAAGGAAGGATGAAGAAGTTTAAAACGTAAAAGTATAAAGGTTGTAGCTAGAGTTGGTGAGTTCATGAATAAGAGGAAGCGAGAAATCTAAAAATAAAAAATCAGCGTAGGAAATGGTATGTGTACATGATAAAAGTAGGAATGCTGCAAGCATCCAAAGATCTGGAGAGATAAAGGACAGAGCTTTTGGTAATCTTAGTTTGTCCCTTAAGTCTTCTGAATTACCTTTTTTTTATTACTGTGCTGCACTTTGTACAACATTGGTTTCCTGAAGAGGGAATAGCATAATGGGTACTTGTTGTGGTATATATATATGTGGTATATAGTACTATATACTATGTACATAAAGAAACCATGGTTTAATGGAATAAGAAAATCTAATCTATACATCACATCTGTAATGATAAATTAATCTTTAATTTGCTCCTTCTTGATGTGATCCCTGACATTATTATTTCAATAGGATTCAGCCTAAATATTTTCCTGATAAAGAAAACAATAGCAAAAAAAATTGAATTCATTTTGCATTTTTACAAAATGCCCCTTTATTTTCAAACTAGTCTTGGAGAGCTTCTCTAAGGAAGGATGTATATACAGTGTTACAAACCCTTTAAAATTAGAACCCCATGCAAGAATTTCACAGTGAGAGTAAACATTTAGCCCTAAAAAAGAGAGACACGTTAACTGCTCAGCAGGGATCATTAAAGAGAGCTGAGCAGGTAACAATGGGTGACAGAGATTGAATCTATCAATTCATAACAGTAACCCAGTTACTGTGATGCCAAGGACAGAATAAATCATACACTCTTTAGAGGTTCTTTAATGGGTTTTCTACTACAATTTATCTGAAAACATAAGAATGCAACAAGAATTAGTTATTTGGCTGCCTACATTATACCTGGGGGAACTTTTAGATACTGGCCTTGAATTTACTTAGGAAATTAGATTTCCCCCCCCTCTAAATATAAAATTAATTTGAATAAAAACCAAAACTAATTGTGATAACTTCTCATCTCCTTTTGTTGTTTCCTTGCTGTTCACAATCCAACCCAAATGAAGTTGATGTTTCTTCTACTATTTCAAAGTTCTATTGGCCTTGATGATGTTTATCCATTATGTTCAAAGAGGACTTTGACATCTAACAGGTTGTGGGCTCTCCACAATGTATCCACAGGTGGCTGGTAAGGCCTATACAGGTACAAAAAATTATTATTATTATTATTATTATTATTATTATTATTATTATTATTATTATTATTATTTATTCGATTTGTTTGCCGCTCCTCTCCGAGGACTCGGAGGGGCTCACAACAAAATACAATGTCACAAATCCAATATATTAAAAAACACATTAAAAACCATTATTAAAACCATACTACTCAGACAAATGTTCTGCCACATGTTGGAGGTGGTATCGATATCCAGGGACTCAAAGGAGGCTTTCAATGTGTCTTTGTATTGCTTCCTTTATCCCCTGTGTGATCACTTTCCTTGAGACAGCTCACCATAGAGGACCTGTTTAGGGATGTGATGATCTGGCATCCTTGCAACGTGACCTGCCCAGTTTGTCTGGGTTTTCATCAGCAGGGTGTGAACTGATGGAAGGCCTGCTCTGGAGAGGACTTCTATGACTGGCACCTTGTTCTGCCACTGGATCCTCAGAATTCTATGGAGGCATGGCATGTGGAAATGATTCAATTGCCTAGCATGTGTCCTGTATACAGTCCAAGTCTCACTGGCATACATCAGGGTCATTAGCACTACTGCCCAGTAGACTTTGAGCTTTGTAGCAAGGCTTATTCCATGGAGGTTCCACATAGTGGTCAGTAGTCTGTCAAATGCAGGGCTTGCCCTGGAAATTCTGCAGTTGATCTCAATGTCAATTGTCATTGCATGGGAGAGGGGGCTACCAAGATATGTAAATTGGTCCACTGCTTGCAGCTTTTGTCCCTTCACTGTGATGGTGGAGTCCTGATTTTGGACTTTGATCTCCTTTATGTTGATGAGAGAGCCCATGTTGTCACATGTTGCTGCAAATTTGTCCATACTGGCTTGCATTTCCTGCTCTTATCCAGAATTCAGGATACAGACATCAGCAAAAAGGTCACAGAGCACAGTCTCCTTTATCTTGGTGACAGCTTGGAGTATTCACAGGTTGAACAGTTTCCTATCAGTCCTGTATCTCAGACTAACTCCCAAGGAACTGTTCCAGAAAGCATCTGACAGCATGGTTGAAAACATTATGTTGAACAAGGTTGATGCCAACACATACCCTTGCTTGATGCCATTTGTAACAGGAAAGGCTTCTGAAGCTTCTCCCTCATCCAGAACATGAGCTGTCATACCATTCTGGAACTGACATACTATCAGATGAATCTATCAGGGCACCTAAACTTCATTATGATGCACCACAGATCTTTGTGACTGACAATCTTAATGAAAAGAATGGAGCATCATAAAAAGATTCAGGAGCAAAATCCAAATGCATGGGAGTGAGTTCAATTGTGCAACATTATATGGAGGAGCTGAAAATATTTAGGGTTTTTTTCCCTGTTTGGAATTTAATTGTGAACTTTGTACTTTCAACTGAGCAGATATAAAAAATATAGGAGCAAAATCCAAGCACAGGAATGATGGTTAGTCAAAACACATAAAAAGGGGCACAAAAGTGGATTTTCTAGTATTACTTCTACTTTTTACTTGTATTTTTCTGTTTATTTTTTCATTGCAATCTTCTCTAATAGCAGAACACACATTGCTTCATTATATTATGAAAGGTTAAATGTAAGATGCTTGTAGGGTTGCAAGTATACCGAAAAACATAGTTGGGCTGTGAATTATTTAATAGCTCCTGGTTGGCAAAGACATTTTTTTGCTAAGAGATATTTCTCTGGTAGACATGCACAGCATTTGTCAATCAAAGGAGCTAAAGGTTCTTTCCTGGCTCAATCTCAGTCCAATAAGACCCTTAATGCAAAATTCTGGACCTTTTGATATCTTCTGAAATACTTTAATGAGTTTGTCTCAGAACTTCCCCAGCAATTCTATATCACACTGGTAAGAACTATGTGCAATGACATAATACAGGTGTACTGCACAATGCATACAGCTAGAAGTCTTTAGATTCCGCTAACACAAAACTGTGAGACCTTAACAAACATTATGTATTTTCTTTCATGTCTTTCATGTACTAATTGCCACCTTGCTGCTGGTTATCCTCGTCTTCTTTTTCCTTCCACTTTCCCCAGAACTAGATCTTTCTCCGCAGAGCTGGGGCTTCACATAATGTGTCCAAAGTAGGATACTCTGAGTCCATTCATTTGTGACTCAAGTGATAACTTGGGTTTAACTTGTCCCAAAGGTGCTTTTTCAAGAGATAAGCGGACTTTTTTTGAAGGTGTTTTGGCTTCTCATCCAAGAAGCTTTTTTAAAATTTATTTATTTATTTATTTATTCATTCATTCATTCATTCATTCATTCATTCATTTGTCCAATACACAAATACATTGGAAGAAAATAGACATGTGGTAATATATATAAAGGTAAAAGTGAACTTAGAGGAGAGGATATATGAAAGGAAGAGAATATATATGATAGGTGAAAGAGAGGAAAGACAATTGGACAGGGGACGAAAGGCACACCAGTGCACTTATGTACACCCTTTACTGGCCTCTTAGGAACCTGGAGAGGTCAATCTTGGAGAGTCTAAGGGAGAAATGTTGGGGGTTAGGGGTTGACACAATTGAGTCCGGTAATGAGTTCCACGCTTCGATAACTCGATTGTTGAAATCATATTTTTTACAGTCAAGTTTGGAGCGGTTCGTAGTAAGTTTGAATCTGTTGCGTGCTCTTGTGTTATTGCGGCTGAAGCTGAAGTAGTCATTGACTGGTAGGACGTTGCAGCATATGATCTTGTGGGCAATACTCAAATCGTGTTTTAGGCGTCGTAGTTCTAGGCTTTTTAGGCCCAGGATTGTTAGTCTATTTTTGTAGGATATTCTGTTTCGAGTGGAGGAGTGAAGGGCTCTTCTGGTGAAATATCTTTGGACATTTTCAAGGGTGTTGATGTCTGAGATGTGGTATGGGTTCCAGACAGATGAGCAGTAGTCTAGGATGGGTCTGGCAAAAGTTTTGTAGGGTTTTCAGCAGAGCTAAGAAGCTTCTTGGATAAGAATCCAAATACCTTCAAAGAAAAACCAGAAAGACCAGTTACCTCTTGAAAAAGCACCTTTGCGACAACCATAAATTGGATGACTGAGAATCTCCATAGACATCTGGTTTAACTTGTTTGATGATCCATTCATTTGCTTTCTTGGGTGTGTCTCTTGTAGTATTCACAGGAGTTCTCTTCAATAGCAAAGTTCAAAAGCATCAATGTTGTCCCCATCCTGCTTCTTCAGGATCCAACCTTCACTTTCATAGAAGGTCATGGAAATTACTGCAGTTTACAAGATTCTTGTCTTTATCTATCTATTTTTGTTCAAAGGCAATATCTAACCTTAAAGGCAGGGAAAGGGACCAATACAAATAAATGATTAGAGAAGACTTATAACTGTTGATTCTCAATTTTTTTGTGTGTATTCATCAAATAGTTTGGGATGTTTGCTTATGTGTGGCTTCTATTTAATATACCCATTTAATACTCATTTGATAATTGCCTCCAATATTTGATTTTAAATATGGTTTGTCATTTAAATGAGCCTAATACATTACATGCTATAATATTTTATTACTTGACAATAACAGATAGCCAACATGAAATAATTATAATTAGCATTTAACTACATTTGCTCATTAATGTACAATGTTCTGTGGTTATTTGCAGGATCTGGCTGTTTTGATCAGAATGAAGTAAGCAGTATTGCCTGTCATTTCTACCCCTTTCTTATATGCTTGTGACACTACAATGCATAGACAAATGGATGCATCAGGTCCAGCATCATGACTAAGCAGTTTACAGAATCAGTCTAGGTCCATGACGGCGAACTTATGACATGTGCGCCAAGGTGGCAGGTGGAGCCATATCATGTGAGCCTTTGAGACTTTGCCCTTTGTCAGCTCCAGCATGCATAAACGCGCAGACCAAAAAAGGTTCGCCATCACTGATCTAAGTCTATGTCCTCATTTTGCCCACATCGGAAGGATGAGAGACTGAGTCAATCTTGTGCCACTGATGAGATTTGAAATGATGAACTACAGCTAGTAGTTAGCTGAAGTAGCCTACAGTGCTGCAGTCTAAGCACTGGGCCATTCCAGCTCAAGGTCATTCTCTGCTAAATCAACTTGCTGCTCTCCTTCTATCAGAAAACGTTCTCATGCATGTTCTAATCCAGTGTTTCCCAACCTTGGCAACTTGAAGATATCTGGACTTCAAGTTGCCAAGGTTGGGAAACACTGTTGCAGAAGAGACGGAGTAACGACTCGGACACAAGAGCTGGATTTAAACTTGGGTCATTTTTATTATAATAAATTTGCATAATTTATTAATTAAATTAGCATGAATTAGCATAAATTTGCATAATCAACATACTTAACTATGACCCGGAAACAATGGACCTGCAGGGTCAAACAAACACTTCCGGGGCGGAAATGACGTAAAAGGTCAACATTCCTGGGCAACTATGGGCGTAATCGATGCTGGTCCAGGTGAGGGACCTCTCCCTCACCTGAGACCCTGCCATACACTCGCATGAGGGGGGTCCCGCCGGCTCACCCCTACCCTGGGACTTCAATAGCGGGACCCAAAGACAGGTTCCCCCCAAGTGCGCAGGTAGCACCCACCATGGTCTTGGAGAGAACCTGTCAATCATCCCCAAAGATGCCCAAGGGAGAACGCGCAGTTGCTGAAACCACCCAGATTTCCGCCCCTAACCTGCCTACCCAATGACCAGAGGTAAGCCAATTAACCTAATTAAATGCAAACACCCCCTAACCGCACATCCATCTCCCCAGTGTGGAATGGGCGAAAAAACAGCCTGGCCTAATGGGCGAGGCTGCAAAAAATTCCCATTCGGCCCCCGCAGGCGACCCCTAGGCACACTGCAAAATAGGGAAGTTGCTCAGGCAACCAGGTCCGGGCGAAAAGGCTGTTTCCCGGCCTGCTGCCCCTTAAATAGGGCCAGCAGGCCCCGCCCGGACCCGACGTCATGCCCGGCCACGTGGGCAGGGCATTCCCGGCCGAAATCTCGTCTCGCGAGATTTCGGCCGAAAACAAGATGGCGGCCGCCATCTGAAGGGTCCGAGTCTGCCCGGCCCTTCAGCAACATCGCCGTGGGGCCGGTGAGTCAGCCGGCGTTATTGCAGAAGAGACGGAGTAACGACTCGGACACAAGAGCTGGATTTAAACTTGGGTCATTTTTATTATAATAAATTTGCATAATTTATTAATTAAATTAGCATGAATTAGCATAAATTTGCATAATCAACATACTTAACTATGACCCGGAAACAATGGACCTGCAGGGTCAAACAAACACTTCCGGGGCGGAAATGACGTAAAAGGTCAACATTCCTGGGCAACTATGGGCGTAATCGATGCTGGTCCAGGTGAGGGACCTCTCCCTCACCTGAGACCCTGCCATACACTCGCATGAGGGGGGTCCCGCCGGCTCACCCCTACCCTGGGACTTCAATAGCGGGACCCAAAGACAGGTTCCCCCCAAGTGCGCAGGTAGCACCCACCATGGTCTTGGAGAGAACCTGTCAATCATCCCCAAAGATGCCCAAGGGAGAACGCGCAGTTGCTGAAACCACCCAGATTTCCGCCCCTAACCTGCCACGGAGCGGGGGTCAGATCTCTATCTTGGCCCCCCGACTCCCCCCTCTATCTGCGCCAGCTCACGCAGAGACCGCTGCAGGTCCTGTAAGAAAATGGCGTTCCCCTGTTCTGACAGGTGAACGCCATTGGCCCGGTAAAGCCACGGCCGATCTACAGTGATGAGGGGATGGGCCACTACAATCCCCCCTAATTCTTTGACAGTTTTTCCCACGGCCTTATTCACCCTGCGTCTAACCCGGTGGATGGCCCTAAGGGAAATGGCGTCCCTCCAAACGATCCGTGGGAGGATCTCTGACCACACCACTTGCGTGGTGGGCCATAACGTGCGAAGCCGCCGCAGGTCTTCGCGCGCCTGGACGATCAACGGTAGACCGCCAAGCAGGCATAGGTCATTGCCACCGAGGTGCAAGACCAGCCATCTGGGTGCGGCTATGGGCTGCCGACCACCCAGTCCCATCTGGGCGCGACCCTGGGTAGCCGCCCGCCCAGCAGCGCCGGGTACCGCCCTGAGATGCTGAGTACCCAGCAACGTCGGTAGGAGGCCCTCCCACCGCATACCCCTCCGGCCCATCCAAACAACATTGACCCACCGTCCCAACGACAGCTGGGTCCCGATGGCACTTCTGGCTGCTGAGCTGCCGGCCCAGAAGACCATGCTGTGGCCACACAGCAGCGCCGTCGGTTTCTGCCTGGACTGGGAACCTGGAAGAGGACACACACAGAGAGGTTACCTAGCCTAAACCCTGCCCAGGATCCTCAGCGGGCCTAACATAACCCAAATATGCCGTTGACCGCCAGCGGCCAATCTCCTGAATCCGTTGGGCCGGGAAACCAGAAAGTGCCGCGCTAGTGGCGGCGCCGATACGGAACGAATGCGTTCCATAGCCGGCGGGATCCATGCCTACCTGAGACATAGCCTTAGACACTATCGCCCAGAATTGATACCGGGTCAGGGGGGAACCATCCTGGTGTATAAAAAGGTACCCACGCCCTGACCCACGCAAAACACAAAATTGCTGTAGAGCAGCCACCGGGCAAACAGACTTATCGGTGGCTGCGCTAAGTTCAAGTCTAACCCCTCTGTGTAACTGATCTGTCTTGGAGTGTCTCACCAAAAGAGAGACACCCCCCTGTCTAAAGGTCAGATCAGCGAGCTGGAAGGCGCGGAGCGACAAGTCAGACTGTGAGGAGGCCATTGCCTCGCTGACCCTGAGGGCCCCAAAAAACATAACGCAAGTCGCTGCCCTGAACAGCCGAGCCTCGTAAAGAGAGGCACACAGACTGCCAAATGTCTGATTAATCAGAGACAGCTGCTGAACCGTCAGGGCCCGACGAGCGTCAGAGGGGAACCCCTGTCGCTCCCTCACCCAACCTTCCAGCATCCTCCGGATGCGAAAATCACCCGTAAAATCACCAAACCCCCCCGCCTTGGACAGAAAGGCGAGGCCGGCTAACCTAGCCCTGATAGTCCTCACTGAAAGGCCACGCCCCTTCAGCAGGACACAGAATTCAGCTAGGTGCTCAACCGGGGCAGGCCAGCAATGGGGGTAACCCTTACCCAGCCTGAAATCCCCAAACTCCTTACCTGCACGCTGATAAGCTCGCAGGGTGCTAGGAGCTACCGATAAGGCGATCGCCCTGGCGGCCTCGTCTCTCCAGCTCTCGAGAGCCCGCCCAGGCTCCACAGGTGGGCTGGAAACACCTCTGGCGACTCTCGGGCCCACGGGGCCAGGGTCCGAAACCTGGACAACTGACCACGGGACAAGGCGTCAGCCACCCCGTTATCTAAACCAGGGACATGCCTAGCCAAAAACAAGGCGTTCAAAGACAAGGACCTGTGCACAAAATGGCGGACAAGCCGCATCACCCTATCACTCTTAGAGGACAGGGCGTTCACAACATGGACAACCGCTAGATTGTCACACCAAAAATGCACAGTCTTATCCCTGAACTGCTCCCCCCAGAGCTCTAAGGCCACTATTAAGGGGAAAAGCTCCAAAAAAGTTAAGTCCTTAACCAATGAACAGGCACTCCATTCCGGAGGCCATGCCGACCAGCACCACTGGTCACCTAACACTACCCCAAAACCGCAAGTCCCTGCGGCGTCGGAACACAGCTGCAGCTCCGCTTCCAAAAGAAGCTCCTGCCGCCAAAACGACAACCCATTAAAACATTCCAAAAACTCCCGCCACACGCAGAGGTCAGCCCTGACCCCTGCACATAAGCGGGTACGATGGTGGGGCAAACTTAGCCCCTTCATCGCATCATACAACCGGCGAGAAAAAGCCCTACCAGGCACCACTACCCGACAGGCAAAATTAAGAATCCCAGCCAACTCCTGGAGCTGCCGAAGAGTAACCTTCCTGCAGTCCAAGACCGCCTCAAGCTTGGACCTGATTTTAATCAACTTATCCAGGGGCAATCTGGAAGATTGCTCCACTGAATCCAATTCAATACCGAGGAAGGTAATCCTGGTGGCAGGGCCTTCGGTCTTCTCGGAGGCTAAAGGCACCCCCAATTGAGCACAAAGGGCTTCGAAGTCCCGCATCAAAGCAAAGCATTGCTCCGATTGCGCCGGCCCGGCCATCAAGAAATCATCAAGGTAATGAACGACGGACCCCAGGCCACTCCGCCTCCTGAGCACCCACTCCAGGAAGGTACTAAAGCTCTCAAAAAGGGAGCAAGAAATAGAGCAGCCCATAGGCAATGCCCTATTCACGTAAAACCCACCTTCGAAATGGAAGCCCAGCAGCTCGAAGTCGCCTGGGTGAATGGGGAGGAGCCGAAATGCCGACTTAATGTCGCATTTACCCATAAGGGCTCCCACCCCACACTCCCTAACCATAGCCACGGCCGCGTCAAAAGATGCGTACCGGACAGAACAAAGCTCGTCAGGAATGAAGTCATTCACTGACTCCCCTTTTGGAAAAGACAAATGGTGAATCAACCTAAATTCACCACTCGCCTTTTTGGGGACCACACCTAAGGGGGACACACGAAGATTCGGAAAGGGCGGCTCCGGGAAGGGCCCAAGGACCCTGCCCTCAGCCACCTCCTTCCGAATCTTAGCCCGTACAATGTCTTCATGTCCGACAACCGACCTGAGGTTGTCGGACATGAAGGCCCTCCTAACACCCACATAAGGGATCCTAAATCCCTCGGAGAAGCCCCTCAAGAGCAACTCGGCTCTCGGGCGAGGGTGGTAGTCGAACAACCAACCCTCGAGCACAGATACTTTAATTGGGCTGGGCCCCTTTTCCCCCAGCCGGTGGGGGAGGTTTTCCTGGACCCCCGCCCTTCTTCTCCCCTCCTTTCTTGGGGCGGGGACAGACTGAAGCTGCATGGGACCCCCCACAATTCCCGCAGGCATGCTTGTACTTACAAAAGGGACGAAAACACGCCCCTTTTGCAGCAAACTCATGACAAGCGGGCGAGGCCCCCTTGCCAGCCACACCAGGAGTCGCCTTGGCCGGTGAAGCCGCGCCAGGCTCCTCCTCCATGAAGTGCCCACTATCCGTACGCTCACAGCCTTCCTTTCCAGACATATGCGTGGCCCGGAACCGAAGGTCCGGGACCACCATATCCCATGGCAAATTAGGCTCCACCGACATCCTCATACGGAAACCCTTATCATAATGGCGCCATATGGTGCCCTTATACTCGAAGTGGGCCCTGGCAATCAAGTCTATATACTTAAACATGGCAGAGGCCATAGCCGGCTGCCGTTGGATCACCACAGACCCATAGGTGAGAAAAGCATACAGCCAAGAGCTGAAGCATTTCGTCACCTTGGTCTTCTTCGTTTTCTCCCCCGGGACAATCTCTTTCTCCTGCTTGGGAACCTCTCGGTTCAAAAGCGAAAAAAGATCCACGTATTCACCCCGCCAAATAGCCTCCTTGACCGACGGGTGAAGGTGGCATCCTAGAGGGGTAGACGGCAGCCCGCACGGTATGGCACCCGCTTTAATACAAGCAAAGGGGTCCCATACCGAGTTGGCCGCTACACCAAAAACTCCCGCCCCATGGGGGTAGGGGAAAACCGGAAGCGGGGGCATGACAGGAGGGGCCGGTGGAACCCACCCCCCTGCACCTGGCACCGCTGGTGTCCCCGCAGGACCCACCCCAGACAACGGGGCAGCGCCAGCCGCCGCCGGCCCCGGAGGAGGCACCGGCGGGGCCCACACCTGCCCACAGGTGCCCGCGGGGGACCCCAAAAAGCTGGACCCACTCCCGACCCCCGCCGGGGGAAAACCCGGGGCGGGGGGAGGAAGAAAGGACAGAGATGTAGTGTGTGGTGCAGCCTCACCTGCCCCGTACGGGGTCGAAGACATCCACGGGGAGCCCAATGGTGCGGGGCCCGGGAAAGCCGCCATAGGCCCTACCGGGGCCTGCCGTCCAAACGGGGCCATCTGCCCAGCCTGGGCCGCCGCCGGATCTCTCCCCAACGCCGCGGGTACTGGATCGCTGGACGCTCCGGGGACCGCACCGCTCCTCCACTGCTCGAGCTCGTCGAGCCTCTCCAACACCCTGGCCCAAGACACAGCAGGAGAAAGATCAGGTTGAGGGGCAGGAGGCAACGAGACCACCCCCCCCTGGTCAGGGACCACCCCCGCAGCCCCCTCCCTACTGGCCCGAGCCCGGGCAGAAGGCCTAAGGGCCCTCCTGGGGCGCGCCGCTGGCGGAGCCATCGGAGCAGTGGCAGGCCTCTTCTTAGGAGCCATCACAGGTTTCCCCTAGAATGCAATGAGCCACCAAACAAACCTAGAACCGAACCCCCTGAAAAGTGGCAGGCACAAATCCCCCACCGCAGGGCCCTACCAAGGGCCTGGTTCCAGAGAAAAAAGGGGGGGGGGAAGCCCCTGCTACCACGACCCCTTTATACTATTATAATATTTATAATTATATGGATAGTGAACAGTATTTATTATTATTTATTGTTTTATATTGCCCTATGGCAGGCCTTCCCTGCCCAGGCAGGCCTCAAAGGCCTGCAACCCGGCCTCCCGAACAACAACCGCCCAAGACCGGGGGCCCAGACCGCACACCCCCCACCACGCCGTCCTCCCAGCCGGGAGGAGGTTACCAGTCCCCCTCGGGCCCGAGGGGGATCCTGAAGACTGCTGCCAAGTGGAGAGGAGTAAGGCCTCAACGTCGTCTTGCAAGGCAAAGTTTTACTAGACTCCGGATAAACCTCGTTGCGCAACGAGCACAGCACTTTTCGCCCCCTCGGCAGGCCACAAAATGGCGGCCGCGACACGAGGGGATCCCAAAATGGCGGCCGAGCAGCACCAAAGAAGTGTCTGCTCAGGCAACCAGGTCCGGGCGAAAAGGCTGTTTCCCGGCCTGCTGCCCCTTAAATAGGGCCAGCAGGCCCCGCCCGGACCCGACGTCATGCCCGGCCACGTGGGCAGGGCATTCCCGGCCGAAATCTCGTCTCGCGAGATTTCGGCCGAAAACAAGATGGCGGCCGCCATCTGAAGGGTCCGAGTCTGCCCGGCCCTTCAGCAACATCGCCGTGGGGCCGGTGAGTCAGCCGGCGTTATTCTAATCATCAATAACACAAATAATAAGGGCATTTTAAAAAATCGAATAGAAACATAGAAACATAGAAGTCTGACGGCAGAAAAAGACCTCATGGTCCATCTAGTCTGCCCTTATACTATTTTCTGCATTTTATATTAGGATGGATATATGTTTATCCCAGGCATGTTTAAATTCAGTTACTGTGGATTTATCTACCACGTCTGCTGGAAGTTTGTTCCAAGGATCTACTACTCTTTCAGTAAAATAATATTTTCTCATGTTACTTTTGATCTTTCCCCCAACTAACTTCAGATTGTGTCCCTTTGTTCTTGTGTTCACTTTCCTATTAAAAACACTTCCCTCCTGGACCTTATTTAACCCTTTAATATATTTAAATGTTTCGATCATGTCCTCCCTTTTCCTTCTGTCCTCCAGACTATACAGATTGAGTTCATGAAGTCTTTCCTGACACATTTTATGCTTAAGACCTTCCACCATTCTTGTAGCCCGTCTTTGGACCCGTTCAATTTTGTCAATATCTTTTTGTAGGTGAGGTCTCCAGAACTGAACACAGTATTCCAAATGTGGTCTCACCAGCACTCTATATAGCGGGATCATAATCTCCCTCTTCCTGCTTGTTATACCTCTAGCTATGCAGCCAAGCATCCTACTTGCTTTCCCTACCGCCTGAAGAATAATGGCTTCTTCTTCTTTTTTGTAACTGTAGAGTAAGAGATAATTTTGTAATTGTAGTTATATTGGCTGCAAAAGAAATTGGAATCTTTTTCTTTCTATTTCTTACTATTCTTTCCTTCTGCACATTTGCTTTATTTCTTCTTCCTTTCTTCCACCCCAATTTCTGAGGAATCATTTGTTATCATTCTGACATTTGCTTTTTATACTGTTTGCATTCTGCTTTCAGTTTATACCGTATGCTGCCAAGAATTGTGATGGAACCAGACAGCCTATACAGAGAATGAGCGACTGACTGACTGAATGAATATTCTGCATGCTCTTATTTCCATTTCAAATGTAGAGTTATTGTATTGGCAATGCTCTTAGCACCTACGACCTTAAACATTTATGTTGCCTTGCTTTCTTACCCATTTCTTATTCGTCTTTCTCTTCTTAAAACTAATTATATTTTCATGCCGGACATTTCATGTAGGATGCATAAGGATGGGAGTTTGATTTTTTTTTAATTTTTATTTTTCAAAACACCTTGAATGATTTACTCTTCTTCCTCCTCCTCTTTCCCCCCCCCACCCACTCTCCAGTGATTCTGAAAAAGAGGTTGCACTTTAAAATAAATAAATAAATATAACCTGCCTGGTCAGAAGAGACAGTTTTGTAATTGCATTTTAGTTATATTTGAATGCTTTTGTATTTTCTGCATGTAGGGTGATAAACTGAACATAGCTCTTGGAATGCTGCCAGGGAGAATTGTAAAAGAATGTGTAAAATGCCTTGTGAAGGGGGAAAAGAAAAATTAAAAATAAGCAGTGGGAGCTTTTAGAATACCATACAGGAAAAGAAAGAGAGAGACAGAGGGAGAGAGAGAGAGAGAGAGAGAGAGAGAGAGAGAGAATCTGTCCTGGATGAGCCAACCCTTGTGTAGTTTGTTAGAAATAGCTAACTCTAACTACCTACCAATCCATTTTTTGTAAAAGCAGCCCAGTAAAGAAAACACAAAAGCTGGGACTAAATATGGTGTGATTTGTCTATTTCGTTGGCGTTCAGATATTATTGGGGGATTTTTTGTAAAAAATGAAAAAAGAACAAGAGAAAGAAAACATGAAAGTCCAATAGTATATGTGTCTTGTTCAAAAATTGTCTTCCACTAGACAGTGTGTGTGGATTGTCTTTATTTGTAATGACAAGGTAGCATGATTGTTTCTACTACAATGTAAATACATTGCAGTGCTAGAGTAGGTTGACATATAGTATATGAATTATATTAAAATACCCATCTGGTAAATGTGTAACACCTGTTTCAAAGTCACTTATAAACTAAACAAATAATTTCCTCAACAATGTCAAACTATTTACTAAGTCTGCACTACTATTAATGTTCTCATCATTCCCATCACTCATCTCTTCCCACTAATGACTGTATGACTGTAATACATTGTTTGTATCCTTACAGGTTATATTGTTTCCTAGTATGATTTGATCATATATATGTACCCTATGACTATCATTAAGTGTTTTACCTTATGATTCCTGATGAATGTATTTTTTTTCTTTTTATGTACACTAGAGCATATGCACTAAAGAAAAATTCCTTGTATGTCCAATCACACTTGGCCAATAAAAATTCTATTCTATTATATATATTCTATCCTATTTGTTTCTGTCATTGTTTCCTGTTGTCACACATCACATTAAAATTATAAAAACAAATATTAGTTTCTGTTCTTCATAGACTACTGATGTTTCCCTGAAAATAATACCCTGTCTTTTATTTATTTTTTTGAAACCTGAAATAAGCACTTGTCCTTATTGCCAGGTACACAAAAGCCCAATTGGGCTTACAGTGATCCCCCGGTTATTGCGTCCCCGACCATTGCGAACAGGGTAATTTGCGATTTTTGAACCCGGAAGTCAGAACACCATCTGCGCATGCGTGCCTTTTTTTTCTATGGGCACGCATGCGTAGATGGGCCGGGCAATCAGCTGCTGGGCGGCTTCCCTAGGTCTTCCCCCTCTTGGCGGGCATCAGCGAGGAGTTTCCCCACCGCCCACGCAAACTCCTCGCTGCTGCAGCTTCGCTCGGGCCGCTTCCCAGCTGAGTACTCAGCTGGGAAGCGGCCCGAGCGAACGGCTTGTCCGCAGCCTGCCTGCCCGTGCGCCCGCCGTTCGCTCGGGCCGCTTCCCAACTGAGCTCTCAAGCCAAGCGCAGAAGTTCGCTTTTGGCGCTTGGCTTGAGAGCTCAGTTGGGAAGGCGCGCGGGTGTTTTAAAACGTCCCCGCCGACATGGGGGGCTCGCTAGCACCCCCCCCCAAACCCGGGTTGGGGGTTCGGGGGGATGCTAGCGAGCCCCCCATGTCGGCGGGGACGTTTTAAAACAACCGCGCCGCCCCCAATCTTTGGCTCCTCGCTAGCGCTGCGGAAGTAAAAACACCATCTGCACATGCGCAGATGGTGTTTTTACTTCCGCAGCGCTACTTCGCAAAAACCCGCTCGTTGCGGGGGGTCCTGGAATGGAACCCTCGCAACGAGCGGGGGATCACTGTATTATCAGGGGATGTCTTATTTTGGGGAAAACAGGGTAACATGTTTAGCATTCCTTTGCCAGACTAGGTAAACCTATTTCTTAATTCTCCCACCCTTGAATTAGGAGAAGCAGGAATGTGGGTGCTCAGTGCTCTCTGAGCTAGGTTGTTTCATTACCCAAACTAAGTAGCTAAGGTCTTGGTTACAAGTTAAATCTCATTAGTTTATTAAAAATATATTTATTTCCAAAGAGTTTGTTCCTTGTAAGAACTAATGATGTTGCCTAGTTTGGATAATGAAACTGCTCTAAGGAAGCGGCCCAATTCAAAGAGAATCAAAGACCCTTGAGTCAAACCTGAGCTATAAGTATTTTCCTTTATTAGAAACAGGAATAACAACAGCAGCGGTATATATTCAAATTTTAATTGTCCATATGCTAAGAACCTCTTGAATTTGTGTATATAATCTGTTCTTTCTCTCATGAAGGACCTACAGTATTTCATTAAGCAGAAATGAAATCCTATCATGAAACATAATGTGGTAGCTGACTTTTACAGAGATTTTGGATACTATTAAAGAACGAAAAGACATTTTTTGTGTGTATATAGTATAGAAATAGATATCCCTTCACCATCTTACCCCAAGTGCCAAAGCTTTTCACTAGCAAATCAAATTTTATGGGGTTCCAACTTGATCCTTCCTCATGAATACAAGATTACTAAATGAATACAATTCTCCATAAGAAAGACAAACCTATAAGCAAACTTGATTGTAGAAAAATGGGGGTAATGGAGGTCACTGTAGAAGATGCACACAGCTATTCTCTATGTGGCTCATGTATAAATTCCCACATCAGGCACATTGTCACTGTTCAGTGGAATTATATGGCTCAATCTTGTCTCAGCTTCTTAAAAATAGTTTTCCTTATCTATTGGGTCAAAAGCTTTGTAAGACGGTGCTTTAAAAGATGGAGAAGGGCCTAATAATGCTCTCACCTTTGGGAGGTTGGATCCAGTTACCACATTTGAATTTTTCATCTTTTATTTCTATGCATAGTTAATGCAAACGCCTTTGAGGAAGGCACATCATTGCAGAGAATAAGCCGTGCTCTCTCCAGGGGAGAGAGGAGTGGGGTGGAAGAGAGAGCTATTAAATACTGAAGAAGATGGGATTATTAAACAAGATTCTCTCCAAACATACCGTGGCTTCTCTTGCACATACAGGCAGCCAGCGATACTGTTTCCTTTAAGTGAGATGCATTTAATTAGGAACTGAAAGGATTCACTGCTTTGATACAGCTTTGCAGCCTTCCACAATTGCTTAGTCCCTCAATGAAGTACAAGGTGAGGGCTTGACCAAATCACTTAAACTGAGAGCAATTGGGATTTCTTTGGAAGCCAATTAGCAGCTTTGTTCTCCCTTCCTTGCACACCAACCTTTCTTTAAAGCGGGACTCCTGTCATTAGAGGACAAAGGGGTACTTGATAGACTTTTGCCTAGGATAGAAAGCTTTGCATTTTCGTTTCTCTTTCCCCACAGAGGAATCCTTAGGGAGATATTTGGTGCCCTGAAATGACAGAACTTCTCACTTAGATTTGCTTCTCCACAAATTGCTTGAGAGGTTGCCTGGCACCTACAAGTTTTAAAGTTCAAAATCTTTCAAAAGAATTATTGTTTTTTTTCCCCTTGCTCTCTGTTCCTCCAGCCCTCTCCTAAAAGACTGTTTGGAATGGGCTTTAATTCCCAGTTCTATACTTAAGGCAACCTTTTCCCTGTGTCTAAATATTGTGCTATCAATAAAAGAGAAAAGGGCAGTAGCAATTTTTTTTCCCCTAGAACTGCCAGTCCCTCCTCAACCAGGATGCTTTGTTCTCACTTATATCTTCCAGATTTAAAATGAGTCTGCTTAATACCTCTTGGGTAATTCTTCTGGTCTCAACTTTGTTCACTACTTTTAAGTGTTTAAAGGCTCTACACCATCTCCTCAGGAGGACTAGTGCCACTCTCTTCATACACAATATTCACTTTTGGCTGTTCTTGAAAAGCTACCATATTTTTCAGAGTATACGATGCACAGGAGTATAAGACACACTGTAGTTTGAGGGAGGTAAACAAGGAAAAAAGGCCTCTGCCTCCCAGCAATTTGCCAAACAGCAAACAGCGTAGATGATATACACTGTCTGCTGTGTATTTCTGTGCATGTGTGCCTGACCCATAGAAATAGCAAAGGATTGAAGAAATATACATTACAGCAGTATATTAATGTCAGAAAGTTTTCTTAAATGTAAGAAATTATTACATACCTCCTGTTGTGGTTAGCTCTGGCCCAGCTCCTGCCCCAAGGTGGATGTGGAGGAGACATTCACATGCTGCAGGCCTGTTTTGCTCCCAGTAGAATCTGTTGACGAAGTCTCCTCTGACCAAGGAAGTGTGAGTGACAGGGAAGAGGGGAGTTTGGCAGACAGCCCAGGAGGAGATCAGTCATCTGTATCATCCCTGGATTCTGAACAAGAATTAATGACACATCCACGCATGCATAGGAGACAACAACTGAAGGATTATTACAAGAGAAAATGAGGCCACCTGTGGTTGGGTGGGGCTGCTGTAATTAGTGCTACAGATAAAAGTGCAGCCTGGTGTTTTAGCCTCATGGCAGTTTATCTGATTCATTGTTTTGTCAAGATCGTGGTTTTTGCTCTTCAGGATTGTGTGTGTGTACTTTAGAATTGGACTCAATTTCCCAGTTATTGGGTGAGCAATTGGACTGCATTTAACCTGTGCCTTGTGTGTACCAGAATATCCCTTTGACATTTAAAAATGGAGCTTTTTCTGTTTTTCTGTTTATAAAAACTTTTGGGTTTTCCTTTCATCATGTGGTGTGTGTCTTCCTGGACTAATTACCCTGTAATTACGGGCAGTTGAGACATGCGGCCAGAACACCTCCCAATTATTTAAATAGATCTACTCCAAACATGACTAAGTCAGGGTTTAACTCAGCTGCCTTATTTTAATACTAAAACAAGGCACTGTTACATTTCAGTTTGCACTTTTACAGATCTTTAAAACTGGTGTGGCTTTCTAGAAGAATACGTTATTTTCTATTATTTAAAAGAAGATACAATAGCACTGGGCCTCTTCAGATCAAGCATTTATTTTAAAAAGCTTCTTCATTTTGTTAAATTGTCTAGAACAATAATAAAGCAGCTCTTAAAAAATAACTCTAATCATTTGAACATTCTATAGGCATTTATAGTTGTTACTTATCTCCTTGCATCCAGATTCAGCAACTGATTAGCACAAGGAAATAAAATTTTGTCTCTGCCTCTTGTCTCCTTGCAGCTGAACCTGCACTTTAGTTTCACTTTCATTTAAGCAGGTGGCTTGCCTTGCAGCCTAGGTCAGCTGAAAGTCAGAAAGCTGATAATGAGTTGCTTGTTAACAGGCTCTGTTCTGTTTGCTACAAGGAGGTAAATCGCTGGGAGACAGAAGCCAAATGGTGGGGGTGGCTAGGTGGGTGGGGCTACATTTGGTGTATAAGGCTCAGCCAAGTTTTCACCATCTTTGGGGGGGGGTAAAAAGGTACATCTTATAGTCTAAAAAAGACGGTAAGTAGAGTTGAACTCAGTACTTGGACGGGTGACTGATTCCCATTACTAAAGACTAGGAAGTTTTAAAAATACTTTTCTGGAAAAAGACATTGACTACCCAACCACTTCCACAATATGGCCAAATAGAGCACATGTCTACTAAATAAAAGGCTTTCTGTTATTTTAATACTTTTGGAATCGTAAGCCACCTGAAGTCATTGAGATGAGCATCTACCAAAACTGAATAAATAAATAAATGCCCATGTAATCAGCCAGCAGTTGAGCTCAGCTTCAGGAAAACTCTGTGCGTTGGTGTTGCCTCTTCAATGCACTGGTAGTTTTACTAGCCAGGCCATTGCCCATACAGGGGCGTTAGGGTGAATCACTGTAAGCACAAAAGTAATTTAAAGTGTTTTCCTTTAGCATTGTGCAGCTTTCGTTTTTATTACTTGTCCACTGGAATGAAGTGAAGAGAAGCATTTCCCCCACCCTCTCTTTGCTAATCTAGATTTAAGAACCCAGATGTTGCTAAAGGGGGGGAGAGCTCTCTAAGGCGATTGATTGTGCAGCTGTTAGAAAAACCAACCAGTCTGCATAAAGTGAGACAAGTAAAACTAGCTATCTGTATCATTTGTTTTGGGTATTGTTTTTTTTTCCAGCCAGATGGCCAGATGTTACAGAAAGCTTTTTACTTGTAAGGATGTAATACAACAACTTAAGAACAGTTTACTGGATTAGGCTAAGGGCTGACCAAATCCTGCATTCTGTATCATCCGATAGCCAACCAAAGGAATTTTAAAAAGTTCAGAAGCAGAAGGACAACACTCATTTTCCAACTTGCTGGATTTAGAGTATGGTCTTGTGACATTTAGCTATATGCATTGTGTAAATTAATGTATTTTTTATTATTCTGCATTCTTTCACATTTCATTGCAATGTTTGGTCCCAAGGCCTAATACTGTGAAACAGGAAGAAACTTATTTCCCTACTCATGTTTTCCAGTCCCTACATGATTCTGAGTACCTCTCAGTTGTGTCTCCCTATTAGCCTTTACATCATACTAAAAAGTTCCCCAATTTTATCATGTTTCCTAATAAGAGTTATTTAAATTGAACTGGGTTTTTTTCTTCATCTTTTCCAGATCGTCATTGCATCTTTGAGATATAGTGAAAAATGGTATGGTCACAATCTGAATTTTTATTATGGAATTATACTAACAACTTCATTTTCAGTCCCGTTTAAAATGGAATTCATCTATTTAACAGCTGCCTTTTGCTAGGCAGCAAGCTTTTAAGAACTCAAACATTTGGATGTTAAGGATTGTTGAATATTGTTCATCTTCCATCCAATAGAGACATTATGCAGTTGTATTATTATACAGTATGTGAAATAACTATGTGAGGATCATCTATTATTGCCAAATAGTTGCCCGTCTGACCAAAATAAACCACGAAGTAGAACATATTACATTATCCAAGTCCTCGGAGAGGGGCGGCATACAAATCTAATAAATAATAATAATAATAATAATAATAATAATAATAATAATAATAATAATAATAATAATGGGCTCAATAGTGGGTTCCACTTACCTTTGATACCAATTCAGGAATGATGTTTTTCATGATGTCTGGGTGGGTGGGTGGGTGGAGCTTCTTGCCATTGCCGCCACTACCAGTTCACTAAGCCAGTGTGAACCAATAGCAACCCACCACTGCATGGGCTACTAGAAACATAGAAATATAGAAGATTGACAGCAGAAAAAGACCTCATGGTCCATCTAGTCTGCCCTTATACTATGTCCTGTATTTTATCTTAGGATGGATATATGTCTATCCCCGGCATGTTTAAATTCAGTTACTGTGGATTTACCAACCACATCTGCTGGAAGTTTGATCCAAGCATCTTCTACTTTTTCATTAAAATAATATTTTCTCATGTTGCTTCTGTTCTTTTCCCCAACTCACCTCAGATTGTGCCCCCTTGTTCTTGGGTTCACTTTCCTATTAAAAACACTTCCCTCCCGAACCTTATTTAACCCTTTAACATATTTAAATGTTTTGACCATGTCCCCCCTTTCCCTTCTGTACTCCAGATTATACAGATTGAGTTCATGAAGTCTCCTGATACGTTTTATGTTTAAGACCTTCCACCATTTTTATAGCCCATCTTTGGAACCATTCAATTTTATCAATATCTTTTTGTAGGTGAGGTCTCCAGAACTGAACATAGTATTCCAAATGTGGTCTCACCAGCGCTCTATACAGCAGGATCACAATCTTCCTCTTCCTGCTTGTTATACCTCTAGCTATGCAGCCAAGCATCCTACTTGCTTTTCCTACCACCTGACCGCACTGTTCATCCATTTTGAGACTGTCAGAAATCACTACCCCTAAATCCTTCTCTTCTGAAGTTTTTGCTAACACAGAACTGCCAATACAATGCTCAGATTGATCATTCCTTTTCCCAAAGTGCATTATTTTACATTTCAAGTTTCAAGTTTTATTGGATTTATATGCCGCCCCTCTCCGAAAACTCGGGGCGGCTAACAACAATCATGAACAATATACAATAAAATCCAATACTAAAAGCAAATTAAAACCCCATTAATATATAAAAACCAAACATACATACAAACATACCATGTATACAGTTGTAACGGCCTAGGGGGAGAAGAAGTCTTAATTCCCCATGCCTGGCGACAGAGGTGGGTTTTAAGTAGCTTACGAAAGGCAACATTAAATTAAACATTAAATTGCAGTTTCCATTGCTTTGACCACTTATCTAGTTGAACTCAGCTTTACACATCTGGATGACTATAAAAAGGTAATCCTTAATTGTCCTGTTGACTGCTATCTAGAGGCCATCAGAGTTTTGCAGCCCAGGTATGGTACCCTTATTGTAGAGTGACCCACTTAACAGGAAGTTATTATTTTACCTTTTATTATGTTCAATTATTGAACATAAGGTTTGCATTAGTTAAGGTTTATATCCAGATTGGATGCAATACAAGGTATGGTTTGTCAGATGTTAATGTATTCAGATTCTCCTCAGAGAATAACCATGTCTGTCAGAGAGAGAGAAACAGATATCACTTAATGAATTTATTTCAGAAATGAGGGTTTCCTTTATTTTCCTGAGAAATGCAAACCAGAATGTTCTATCTCCCTTATTTCCTGAATTTATATCTATAGAATAAGCTTTCTTCACCTGCAAAAAACCCAAACAAACCAGTGTCATTTTAATGTTAACTGCAGTTTAGGTCCCCTGTCTTACCCCCTGGGTAAGATTCAACAACTAGAGATTTTCAGCTCAAATCTGGTTTCTGAGGTAGGAAAATAATATCCTGGCCTAGCCTGATACAAATTGAAGGGGCTAACCAGCTGCAAGCTTCTCCATTATCAGTAAAGAAAGCTGTTGTGTCCTGAGATTTGCATGTTAGCTTGTAAGTTTCCAAATAGGTCTTCCCTATTGAGCGGGAGATTGCTGAATGCTGATTGGTTCTTCCCAGCTGGAGCTCCTGTTTAAACAGGAATGGAATCTTTCTCCCAAAATAAAGTGACTCTCTTCAGACGGAAGTTTTGGTAATGCTACTCCTGATCGGTTTTCAACTTGTAATATGCTGGTTTTACCATTCTCTTTTTGCTCTTCATTGAATATATTATTATTATTATTATTATTATTATTATTATTATTATTATTATTATGTCAATACAACACAGCAAACGAGATCACTATGCTGGATTTCGTATTTCATCACCAGTTGGGCGCTTCCCAAGCACCTAGGACTGCATGATGTAGCAGCAAATTATCTTTGCCGATCCCAGTAAAGCGGCCTTTTGCAATTGACAGATGGAGATTTTGTCAATTCTGATGGTTTTCAAATGTCCGCTCAGATCCTTTGGCACTGTGCCCAGCGTGCCAAGTACCACTGGGACAACTTTCACTGGCTTATGCCAGAGTCGTTGCTGCTCGATTTTTAGATCTTCGTATTTCACTAATTTCTCTAGCTGCTTCTCCTCAATTCTGCTGTCCCGTGGGATTGCGATGTTGATGATCCATACTTTCTTTTTCTCCACAATCAGGATGTCTGGTGTGTTATGCTTCAGAATTCGGTCAGTCTGAAGTCGGAAGTCAGAAGTCCCACAGTAGTTTTGCTTGCTCATTTTCAACCACTTTTTCAGGCTTATGATCCCACCAGTTCTTTGCCACTGGTAAATGGTAGTTCCGGCACAAGATCCAGTGGATCATCTGTGCCACCGCATCATGTCTATGCTTGTAGTCAGTCTGTGCGATCTTTTTGCAGCAGTTGAGTATGTGATCGATTGTTTCATCTGTTTCTTTACAGAGTCTGCACTTTGGATCATCTGTTGATTTTTCAATTCTGGCTTTGACAGCATTTGTTCTAATGGCCTGTTCTTGTGCCGCCAGTATTAGTCCTTCTGTCTCCTTTTTGAGTGTTCCTCTTGTAAGCCATGACCAGTCTTTTCTTTATCCACTTTGCCTTCAATCTTCTCCAAGAACTGGCCATGCAATGCTTTGTTCCGCCAACTGTCCATACGACATTGAGTTACAGTTTTTCTATACTGGTCCTTGGTTTGCTTCGCCTTGAGAAGCTTCCTATTGTTGACCTCCATCAACGCTGACTATTTGCTCTCCTTCACATAGTCAGCTAATGCATGCTTCTCTTCTTCCACTGTCTGCTTCACTTGCAAAAGTCTTCTGCCACCTATTTTCCTTGGTAAATAAAGCCTGTCAATGCCACTGCGAGGGTGTAGTGCATGATGGATCATGATTAATTTTCTGGTTTTCCTGTCCAAGTTGTCCAGCTCTGCTTGAGTCCAGTTCACTATGCCAGCTGTGTATCTAATGACAGGTATGCCCCAAGTATTTATAGCCTTGATAGTGTTGCCACCATTCAGTTTGCTCTTCAAAATAATATATAATATAATATAATAATTATAATAATAATAATAATAATAATAATAATAATAATAATAATAACAACAACAACAACAACAACAACAACAACAACAACAACAACAATACTTGTATGCCGCCCTTCTCAGAGGACTCTTTGGGCTTGATCCTAAACAATAATGAGACTGCAGGTATTTAAAAATATAACTTTCCTATCTCTTCAATTATGATAAGGTGTTTTATACAAGAAAGGTTAAATAAGGACTTAGTATCAAGATGGTTTATAAATGTAATTGCAGCACAACTGTAGTCTGCTGACTTTAAAATTTCTTTTTGACTTTATGTTACAGATTTTACTGATACAAACTAGCCTTATCAATGGACAGATCTCTTATGTGGAATGATGCAGCACAGTTCAGAATCTTAGGCTAGCCTTTAGAGACCAAAGATCATGAACAATGAGAAATCAACTAAATGATTGTTTGCAAATTTATTCCTTATTGCAACATGGAGCATTTCTAGTATGACTGGAGGAATACCTGCAAAGTTAAAAAAGGCATCTTAGTCATAGTTTAATTTAAGCCCTCCATAGAAGAGGTAGCATATCAAAGTGACATAAATTGGCCAATGTGTCACTGGAGATTTCTTGTATTCTTTGAAACCAAAGTAGGCACCTACATTCCTAGGAGAAGAGATGGCAGAACCTGGGGATGGAGCGAAGAAGAGGTTAGTCTAAAATCCCTATATAACCACAAGTGAACAAAATCCAATTTACCTTGAATTATGTCACCCTTATCTAACTCCAAATGGGTGCTAACCATTAGTTGGGAAGATTCCTGTGCTTAAGCTTTTAGCAATAAAGTCCTTCACATGGGGCCTGGTCTATCGTACCTGACACATTAATGCTAAATTTTCCCATTGCTGGAATTTGGGGCAATACTATCAACAATAGACCATGTTTAAGTTTCTAAGTTAAACATGAATAGCAGTAGACTAATGGCTGGAGAGTTTGCTAGTGATATCGCAGCAAGTAGGCAAGATAGGGTTGCATTCAGATAGGGACCTGTGAGAAATCATGTTAGCCTGTTAGGGTTTCTTCACATTGTCTCCCTAACAGGGCAATCAATTCTGAAAAGTTTGCTCCAACATATCCGGTCAAATAGGAAATGTTATTTTAAATCCATTGCTAAATCAAGAATGCAGGTATAGGGACTTTCTTATGCTATTTCTCCCCTATCATCCACTAGCATTTGCACATTATTTTTCACATTTGTTACAAGAAATGGCTATGTAAAATTTGAAACAGGAAAAAAAAATGAACTTGCCTCTTGATTCAGAAAATAGAGAAAATATTTTAGTCATCCAAAATAGTAACAATAAATTGTCACTAGATCTGGACACAATTTAGAGACAAAGACCTACCCCAAAGGGGCACCCATCCATCTCACTCCAAGGCCTGGGAGAATAACTGGGTCTTCAGGGCTTAATGGAATATCAACAGAGTGGAAGCCCTATGGATTCGGGATGGGGTGAAATTCAGCAGGTTCTGACAGGTTCTGGGGAACCAGTAGCAGAAATTTTGAGTAGCTTGGAGAACCAGTAAATACCACCTCTAGCTGGCCACAGAGTGGGGAGAGAATGGGGATTTTGTAGTATCTTTCCCCTGGTATGGCCACCAAGCCATGCCCAAGAATCGTAGGGAAACGAGTCTTCGGAAAGGAGCGGCATATAAATCCAATTAATAAATACACTTTGAATTTTGGGGGAGGATCTCATTCTAAGGGCAGGCATTGCAATAGAGAAGGTGTGCTTCCTGGGTCCCTAAAGATGACATTACTTATAGTGATCCAATGCCACCAAGCACCTGCTAAGCAGAAACTATGGGACACAGGTGGTCCATCAAATTGAATGTTTTGGAATTGAATTGAATTTATTAGATTTGTATGCTGCCCCGCTCTGAAGACTCAGGGCGGCTTACAACAAAGCAGCAATTCAGTACAATGCAAATCTAACCTTAAAAATTTAAAGCTAAATTAAAATACATTGTCATAAAAACCCATTAACTACACAATCATACACACTTGGTCCAGCTAATCAATATTGAGGTTGGAGAAGAAGGGGGGAGATTAATCTCCCCCATGCCTGGTGGCAGAGATGGGTCTTTAGCATTTTGCAGAAGGCGAGGAGGGTAGGGGCAGTTCGAATCTCTGCGGGGAGTTGATTCCAGAGGGCTGGGGCTGCCACAGAGAAGGGGGCCCACCAGACAGCATTGTTTAGTCGACGGGACCCGGAGAAGGCCAACTCTGTGGGACCTAATTGGCTGCTGGGATTCATGCGGCAGCAGGCGGTCTCGTAGGTATTCTGGTCCGATGCAATGTAGGACTTTATAGGTCATTATCAACACTTTGAATTGTTACCGGAAACTGATAGGCAGCCAGTGAAAGCCGCGTAGTGTTGACGAAACATGGGCATATTTTGGAAACCCATGATAGCTCTCGCAGCCGCATTTTGCATGATCTGAAGTTTCCGAACACTCTTCAAAGCTAGCCCCATGTAGAGAGCGTTGCAGTAGTCAAACCTCGAGGTGATGAGGGCATGAGTGACTGTGAGCAGAGACTCCCTGTCCAAATAGGGCCGCAACTTGTGCACCAGGCGAATCTGGACAAACGCCCTCCTCGCCACAGCCGAGAGATGGTATTCTAATGTTAGCTGTGGATCGAGGAGGATGCCCAAGTTGTGGACCCTCTCCAAGGGGGGCAATAATCCCCACCCCAGGGTGATGAACGGACAGAGGGAATTGTCCTTGGAAGGCAAAATCCACAGCCACTCCATCTTGTCAGAGTTGAGTTTGAGCCTGGCCCTGTGACATATAGGACTCTATAAGTAATAATCATAACCTTGAATTGTATTTAGAAGCAGATTCACTTCATTTCTGCAGTTTGATGCTTTAAAGACACAAATTTCTGTTTGCACTCTTGTATCAACCTTCATTTTGCAACCACCACCATCCCCAAAAAAAGGAAATACGGATGGTTTGTAGGAAATATATGAGAGTTTGTAGCAAGGTTTGCCAAACTTTCACAATATTTGCATATTAGAGAAAAGATGAAAACAAGTAGCAACGAAGGCAATGTGGGGACCTTCTGGATTTCAAATAAAAAGAACAGCAGTTAATTTTTCATTTTAAAAAGTGGCAGAGGCAAGGAAAATGGCATGTTCATCAGTGAGGACAGAGAAACAAAACTCTAGCTCGCAGGTTGAAAGATCATTAATTTTAGGACCCATGATGGCCCTTTTTTATTCTTTTTCCAGGTCCCTGAAACAAAAGCAATATTGGATTTATTCCCTTCAGCTGAACACAGAACATTAATAGCCATTGGGTGATGTCCAGTAATGGCTGATTTGAAATGAAGAGGATTCTTGCAATCTTCTACTCTCCACAGGGTATCCTCTTTCCTGCAGTTATCTCAGAAAAAAAATGTTTTAAAAATGAATTTCAAAATAGCAATAAAATATCTCCATGCAGGAGTGTGCTGATGAACATCCAAGATGTGGACTCTTCATTCCTGCTTATTTTGGTTACTGTGTTAAAAGTAAAAAAAAATCCAGACAACCAGCTGATGGCATCAGAGTAATACTGGAAGCTCTATCTTTTGGCTGCCATCTAACGATTCTTTTGCATCTCAGATAATATAATAATAATAATAATAATAATAATAATAATAATAATAATAATAATAATAATAATAATAATAATGGCCTAGGGGGAAGAGCTGTCTCAACTCCGCCATGCCTGGCGGTATAAATGAGTTTTGAGTAGTTTACCAAAGACAGGGAGGGTGGGGGCAGTTCTAATCTCCAGGGGCAGTTGGTTCCAGAGGGCCGGGGCTACCACAGAGAAGGCTCTTCCCCTGGGGCCCACCAAATGACATTGTTTAGTCGACAGGACTCGGAGAAGGCCAACTCTGTGGGACCTTATCAGTCGCTGGGATTCGTGCGGTAGCAGGCGGTTCCGGAGGTAATCTGGTCCAATGCCATGTAGGGCTTTAAAGGTCATGACCAACACTTTGAATTGTGACCGGAAACTGATCAGCAGCCAATGCAAGCCACAATAGCTAGTACTTTTTTCTCATAAATATACACTCAGTACTGTTCTGCTTGGGCCGAATCAGATCAAAACAAAGAAATACCCACTCATAAAGAATTCAAATCAAACACATATAGATATTTAAAAATGATTTATACAAAACAACGTCAGGCTATTTTCTCCATGTTGGCAGCATTTCCAGTCTATTTGTATAATAGATAAGGAGCAGGCTGCGGCTGGGAGCCAAATCCAATTTAGACATTCCTCAATGTTCAAATGTCCTTCAAACACACACACGCACAAATCTTTAGGTTTTCCTCAGAAAGCTGAATCTCTGCATGATGAACTCAAAGGGATAACAGCAGTTTGCCAGCAGAGCATTTCTGGAACCCCAGATCTAAGACCTCCATCATTCAAACATTGAATCTCCATGCCTCTTTACCCATAAATCCTCACTTATATGCTATCTGGGTGTGGTCAACCATTTCCTATAGATATTCACTGTCTAGATTTTGTTCCATAGACTCACATTCTAGAACAGTGATGGCGAACCTTTTTTTCCTCATGTGCCGAAAGAGCATGGGTGCATTCTATCATACACACATGAGTGCCCACACCCAAAATTCAATACCTGTGGAGGGCAAAAACAGCTTCCCCTACACCCAGGGAGGTCCTCTGGAGGCTGGAGATGGCCTGTTTCACAACTTCTGGTAGCCCCAGTAGGCTTGTGTTTCACCCTCCCCAGGCTCCAAAGGCTTCCCTAGAGCTGGGGGAGGGGAAAAATGACCTCCCCCATTCCCCTGGATGCTCTCTGGAAGCCAAAAATGCCCTCACAGAGCCTCTGTGTGAGCCAAAAATCAGCTGGCCGGTACACACATTCAGGTTGGAGCTGAGCTAGGGCAATAGGTTGTGTGCCAGCAGATATGGCTCCGCATGCCGCCTTTGGCACCATGCCATAGGTTCACCATCACTGTTCTACAACTTTCCCCATAAATATATTACTGTCTGCTACGTGACCTTCTGACCCTGGCATCTAATAGGGGCTCCTGGTCCCCAATGTCCCCCTCCTCCTCTGAGTCATACATTACCATAATTGGGATTTATACAGTCTCTGGTGGTTCCCCAGGTTTCTCAGGTTCCAATTCTCCCTCACTCTCACTCTCTAACTCATCTGTCAAGAACACTGGCATAGGATACCAAGATTCATCCTCCTCAGAATCTGTGACTAACTGAGCTGGTCGTGGACCACTCACAACAAGTACCCCATAATGACAAAGTGAAAACAGAATTTTAGAAATTTCTGTAAATTTATTAAAAAGAAAAAAAGTGAAATGTCACATTGACATAAATATCCAGACTCTTTACACAGTTCTTTGTTGAAGTACCTTTGGCAGTAATTACAGCCTTGAGTCTTTTGGGGCATAAAATGACAATCTTTGCACACATGGAGTAAGGGATTTTATGCCATTCTTCCTTACAAATTCTCTCAAGCTCAATCGGTCATATAGCAACCATTGGTGGACAGTCATTTTCAGGTCCCTTCAGAGAGATTCAACATAATCCAAGTGCAAAATACCCTATAGCCTAATGCTGCCACCACCATGCTTCACTTTTGGCATGATATTGGGCAGGTGATTAGTGGTGCCTGGTTTCTTGCAGACAATATTTAGAATTGAGGCTAAACAGTTTAATCTTGAGTTCATCAGACCAGAGAATCTCATTCCTGGAGATTATGTGAACTTTCATGTGTTTTGCACTGAGGAAAGTCTTCCATCTAGTCACTCTACCATAAAGCCCAGATTCATGGAAGAATGCAGTGACGGTTGTCCTTCTAGAACTCCATCCCATCCTCCACACAGGATCTCTGGAGCTCAGTCAGAGTGACCATCAAGTTCCTGGTCACCTCCCTTAACTAAGGCCCTTCTCCCCCAATTGCTCAATTTGACTGGATGACTATAAAGATGTTTTGCTTTTCATCCCAGAAGCTTCTTCAACTCTTCAGTTCTTCAGCTGAAGAAGCTTCAAAGAAAAAACAGAAAGCCCAGTTGCCTCTTGAAAAAGTACCTTTGGGACAACCATGATCTGGATGACTGAGAATCTTCATAGACAACCTTGGAGGTCCAGTGACATCATTTTTAAACAAAGTTCTACCAACTCTCAAATCCAGCCAAGCCCATTTAGTTTTTTTAATTCTATCAAGAATGAAAGTCAAGATCATTTAAGTCTCTGTTAGTTTCCAATTCTAATCATCATCACAAGAGTTTAACTGGATAGAAAGAAGAAAGTAAAGTACCCCATGTAACATACAATAAAGAAACAGTTAATTTATACCACCTGGCAATGATAAAGACCTTAGAACAGTGATGGCGAACCTATGGCACAGGTGCCACCGGTGGCACGCGGAGCCATGTCTGCTGGCACGTAAGCTGTTGCCCTAGCTCAGCTCCAACATGCATGTGTGTGCTGACCAGCTGATTTTTGGCTCACACAGAGGATCTGGGAGGGCGTTTTTGGCTTCCAGAGAGCCTTCAGTGGGGGTGTTTTTACCCTCCTGCATCTCCAGAGAAGCCTTTGGAGCCTGGGGAGGGCAAAACATGAGCCTACTAGGCCAACCAGAAGTTGGGAAACAGGTCGTTTCCAGCCTCCAGAGGACCTCCAGGGGGTGTGGGAAGCTGTTTTTGACCTCTCTAGGCATTGAATTATGGATGTGGGTACTCTGCATGCACAATAGCATGAGAGCATGCTCTTTTGGCATCTCAGGGGAAAAAAGCCTTAGGAAATGCCATTGAGTATTTATAATCAGAAAGATCGAATGTTGCAAGTCATGGTCTTTCCTGTGGCACTATGGAAGCAAACGTTGGATTTGAAGAAGCAAGACGGGGAGAGTGCTGGTGCTTTTGAGCTTTGCTGTTAGAGAAGACTCTTGGGAGCAACCAAGAAAAGAAGGGGAAGAGGATGACTAGCAGTAACATGGATGGACTCAGTTATAGTGGTGATGAGTGCACCATTGGAAAAGCTGAAAATCAGATTACAGATACATCATTAGGGAGAAAAATATATTTATGTGATAGATAAGAATTAACAATGACTTGATGTCATCATCGTTATCATATCAATATTGCTGTTATTTAATAGCCAGTGAGGTGCCACAATTTAAAATTTTGAATTGGAACCAGGAACAGTTGAACTGAAGTTCATTTTAGCCATGAAAGTTCACGCTGGGCCAGTCCCTATCTTATAGCCTGAGGCAACGTAGGTTTTTTGTTGCTGTGGGGAATGAGGAAAGTATGGAGCAACAGTGACTCCTGGAGGAAAGTAGTATATACATCTAATTTATAAATGAATAAATTGGAGTCTTATAATTGGGACTGGAGTCAGTACACTCAAATGTGTCTTCTAAGCTCCTCTTCTCTTATGAAGCCTTGCTCTTGCAATGCTCCGGTTTCTTTTCTTTCCTTCAGTTTTAAACCAGCATGCTTTTCCCACAGGCACTGTCAGATTCTTATAAAATCTTTAATTAATTCAGTTACTAATAGGCTCACATATTTCTATCACTCATTCACAACTTGAATAAGGTCTCTTTGGGAGGTTGCATTACTTTCATATCACTCTGCGTCCCAGCGCTGATTTATCTGGAGCTTGGCTAAGATAGGCAGCAAATCTTCAGATAAAAGTAGAACAATCATTCATGTAGGTTGGTTGTTTCCCCCCACCACCACAGGAAATAAGAGACAGGGGGGAGAGCATAACCCCAACATTCCATCATAATACAAATCCCCTAAGAACTCTTGAGATTACAGACAATTTGCTTGATTAGGCTGCAGTGGTTTGAAGGATTAGAGTGAGACAAATCAGTCTTAACAAATGTTAAATAAAAAATGATGGACAAGAAATCTTGTCAATGCAAAATGATTTTTTTCCCCTGAAACCAAAGCACGTGCAGGATGCTTAATTTATAATAAACCAATAGGCTCCAAATGTGTCCTGTCTCATTATCCACTTTGATGGTTAGTTACAAGATGGGCCTCTCTAATAAAGTAATTAACTTCAAAAAAGCAAATCATATTTTACATGATTATTGCCATTGCCTGAAATGCTTAATGGTAAATGCAGAAGCTCTTCATCTTGCAGTTAGAGTCAAAATGTTCTGAAAATGTGATGATACCCCCCCCCCCCAAGGAAACAAGGAGTTGGAAGGGATCTTGGAAGTTTTTTAGGCCAACCTGTGCTGAAGCAGGACACCCTATATCGGTGATGGCAAACCTATGGCACGCAAACCACAGGTGGCACAAAGAGACATTTATTTATTTATTTATTAATTATTTATTTATTGGATTTGTATGCCGCCCCTCTCCGGAGACTCGGGGCGGCTAACAGCAATAATAAGACAGCGTACAATAATAATCCAATACTAAAAACGATTAAAAACCCATTAATATAAAAACCAAACATACATACAGACATACCATGCATAAAATTGTAAAGCCCTAGGGGCGGCATTGTTTAGTTGACAGGACACGGAGAAGACCCACTCTGTGGGACATAATTGGTCTGCTGGCATGCAAACTGTTGCCCTAGCTCAACTCCAGCATGCATTTGTGTGCCATCCAGCTGTTTTTTGGCTAGCATGGAGGCTCTGGGCGGCCATTTTTTGTTTCTGGGGGGCCTCTGAGAGCCTGGTGAGGGCAAAAAAATGGGCCTACCAGCCCACAAGAAGTCAGGAAACAGTTTCCGACCTCCAGGGGGGCCTCTGTGGGCGAGGCCATTTTCACCCTTCCCAGGCATTGAATTATGGGTGTGGGCACTTGCACGTGCATGATAACATGCATGCACATGTTTTTGGCACCCAGGGGGGAAAAAGGTTCAGACAAATGGTTTGTCCCAGTGGTGAGTTGCTGCCAATTCAGCCCGATTCTATAGAACCAGTAGCAGAAATTTCCCATCGCTCTCTGAACTGGCAGCAATGAGCAGCAGTCCACGCTGCCAAACAGTCCTCCTGTTGCTGTGGATTACCAAAAAACCCTCGGTGCATGTGCAAATGCTCAGAGGGTCGTTTCTTTTTTCCGCACACAAAACGTGCACTTCCATTATGATGTGAACCAGCAGGGAAGATAAGTAGAACCCACCCCTGGTTGGTCCAATCTCTTCCTAAAAACTTCCAATGATGGTGCACTCATAACGTCTGAAGGGAAGCTGCTCCAATGATTAATTATATTCACTGCCAGGAAATTCCTCCTTATTTCTGTTGTGGTTAGCTCTGGCCCTGCTCCTGCCCCAAGGACTGTGGATGTGGGGGAGACATCCACATGCTGCAGGCCTATTTTGCCCCTGGTGGAATCTGCTGATGAAGGCTCCTCTGACCAAGAAGTCATGAGTGACAGGGAGGAGGAGAGTGGGGCAGACAGCTCAGAAGGAGATCAATTATCTAGCTCCTCCTTGGATTCAGAACAAGAGTTAATGATACAGCTACGCATGCGGAGAGCGATGCATAGGCAACAACAACTGAGAGATTATTATCAAAGAAAATGAGGCTACCTGTGGTTGGGTGGGGCTGTGGTAATTAGTGAGGCTGCTATAAATAGCAGCCTGTGGGTTTGGCCATTGTGGAGGATTATCTGATCCTTGTGTTTCGTGACTGCTTTACTGACTTTGATCTTTCGTGTGCTGATTTTTCCCCACTTTGAAACTAAACCAGAGCAAAGTGTGTTTCACTTTGTGAAAGAAGGACTGTGAATTGCATCACAGCTGCAAGCTAAGTATCACAGAACTGATAAGGGACTTGTACAAATTACCAGTTTTCTGGAGACGAGTGCTCTTGGCTATACCAAAAGAGGGCTTGGTTTAAGTGAATTTTCATTATAAAGAACATTGTTTTGAATTCTCAAATGTGTGTGTGTCTGAAATTTGTACCTGTGAATTTGTGGAAGGATTCTACCAGAGAACCCAACAGAACAATTTCTAGGCTGGTTCTTTCCTTGATTTCCATTGTTTCTTATTCTGCCTTCAGGTGTTTTGAAGAATAAATTGACACCCACACCCTCACACACACACACTCTTCTTTGTGACATTGAAGGATATTGAAAGACGTCCAGTAGGATCCGTCTGCATCTACTATTCATCGCTATGATTGTTAGAAATGGAAGCAGTCATTTGAGATGCGGTGAATGGATCTATAATTCTGAAAAGAATATGATTATTAAAAGACAAATTCTGTAATGGCATGATAATGTGATTATCCCAAGGTCCCAGTTTTAATTCCTAATTGGTCTCCCTTGATAAATAACCCAGGTTTGGGTCCTAAAAGTGCTTTCCTGAAGGCAACTAAGTTTATTGCTTGTTTGTTTGTTTTTGCTTGAAAACATATCACTTCTCATCCAAGGAACCTCTTCAGCTCTGAAGACATGACTTGGATGATTGAGAATTATAGACATCCAGTCTTGGGTCATGGCACATATCAGTGGTGGGCAACAGCTGGTGCGCCCAGGTGTGTGGCTTTGTTAGGTCTGGAAACATGCACGCATGCAACCGGTGAAATACTGGCAATTTTTCCATTTTCTTTTTGTGGAAGCAAAGAATTAGGGGGAAATCATCCAAATATTGTGCGCATGAACATCCTCGCATGAGCAAGATTTAGGCGAAAATCATCACTTTTTTGCTTCTGCGCATTGCCGTAATTGCTGAAAAAGCGGCAATTTTTGCCCAAATCTCAACCGCATGAGGACACTTGCACGAGCAAGATTTGGGCGAAAATCGCCACTTTTTGCATTCACGCATGTGTGTGCATAGAGCGCACTGTGCATGCCAGTGACTGGTGGCCCATTACTGGCGCATATACTTTGCATTCCACAATACCAAACACTATTTGTTCCTAAAAACTTTTCTACGATTACCACACTGTCTAATCCAGGTGAATAATTCAACAATGTGAAAGTCAAATGTAGCTTCTGACATCTTCAAGTTACATGAGAGAGCTCAGATACTAAATGGACCAGCAAGGTCTACCAAAACAGAGTTTGGCATAGCACTGATGGCAGCACTGAATAGTCATTGTCACTAGAATAGAATAGAATAGAATAGAATAGAATAGAATAGAATAGAATTCTTTATTACCCAAGTTTGATTGGACGCACAAGGAATTTGTCTTGGTCCATATGCTCTTAATGTACATAAAAGAAACAGATACATTTGTCAAGAATCATGTGGTACAACACTTAATTATTGTCATACGGGTCACTAATAGTTAACCTCCCTGTCCCCTCTAGTCAAAAAATCCAAGAAACTTCTTGCCCTCCACATATTTAATAGAAGAAATTAATTTCAAAAAGAATATGGGCTTTTCTTTTCAAGGTATATCTGGGAAGGGAAAAAATTATAAATACAGTAATGGCTTGTTGAGGGAATGTCCATTACATACCTTGGAAAAATTGTGTGGTAAAATCTCTATACTATAGAACAAGATGTAAATGAAAGTTCTGATGGAACAGAATTTTCCTCCTATCAGCAGAGAGAGCAGCCTGGATTTACACTAAATCTATACAATGCTAGTGTTATCCATCATTTTTTCTTTGCCCGCTGGCACTGCCAGTGGAAGAATGAAAGAGAAGATGTTAAATGGATGGCAATACTACCAGGTTGATTTTCCCAAAATGACCCATGATTGGTTTTTATTTTTGTATCACTCATCTATCCCCATTGGCTAAATCCAAGGAGGAAACATCCATTTGTTTTATTTTCCTTTAAAACTGGTGAGCTTTCTTGCAATGCTGTGGCTTTTGTGAACAGGAACCTACATAGAAACATAGAAGACTGATGGCAGAAAAAGACCTCATGGTCCATCTAGTCTTCCCTTATACTATTTTCTGTATTTTATCTTAGGATGGATATATGTTTATCCCAGGCATGTTTAAATTCAGTTACTGTGGATTTATCTACCACGTCTGCTGGAAGTTTGTTCTAAGGATCTACTACTCTTTCAGTAAAATAATATTTTCTCATGTTGCTTTTGATCTTTCCCCCAACTAACTTCAGATTGTGTCCCCTTGTTCTTATGTTCACTTTCCTATTAAAAACACTTCCCTCCTGGACCTTATTTAACCCTTTAACATATTTAAATATTTCAATCATGTCCCCCCTTTTCCTTCTGTCCTCCAGACTATACAGATTGAGTTCATTAAGTCTTTCCTGATACGTTTTATGCTTAAGATCTTCCATCATTCTTGTAGCCCGTCTTTGGACCCGTTCAATTTTGTCAATATCTTTTTGTAGGTGATGTCTCCAGAACTGAACACAGGATTCCAAATGTGGTCTCACCAGCGCTCTATATAGTGACTCTGGGGACCTACCTTATACTGTACATTATAAGATACTGTATTCTGCTTTTGACTGTATTTTTTAATTTAATTTTAATTTTATTTTATTTATTTTATTTTATTTGTCATACAAATATAGTATTGTATTGTTTAACATAATATAAGTATAAAGTAGAGATAGAAAAAATAAAAAAGACATTAGGACAGGAATGGTAGGCACAAAGGTGCACTTATGTATGCCACTTACAGACCTCTTAGAAAAGGGGAGAGGTCTATTGTAGATAATGTAAGGTTGAAGATTTTGGGATTGGGGGAAGAAACAACAGAGTCCGGTAGTGAATACCAGGCGTTGACCACTCTATTGCTGAAATCGTATTTTCTGCAGCCTAGTTTGGAGCAATTTAAATTTAGTTTGTATCTATTGCATCTCTTGTGTTGTTGTTGTTAAAGTGAAGTAGTTGCTAGCAGGGAGTACATTGTGATATATGATTTTATGAACAACAGTTAAATCAGTTCAGAAGCAGTGTAGCTGTAAATTTTCTAAACATAGTAATTCTAGACCAGTGTAACTCTACACCAGTGATAGTGAACCTTTTTCTCCTTGGGTACCGGAAGAGCATGAACACATGCTATTGCACATGCATGAGTGCCCACACCCATAATTCAATGCCTGGGGAGGGCGAAAACAGCTTCCCTGTGCCCCCGGAGTCCCTCTGGAGGCCGGAAACAGTCTATTTCCCAACTTCTGATGGGCTCAGCAGACACCCTCACAGAGTCTCTTTGAGAGCCAAAAATCAGCTGGCTGGCACACACATGCATGTTGGAGCTGAGTTAGGGCAATGGCTTGCATGCCAGCAAATATGGTTCCGCATGCCTCCTGTAGCACTCATGCCATAAGTTCGCCATCACTGCCCTAGACTGTTAAGAATTCATACACATAGCCACCATTATTATTGTTAATAAAATTGCCTATTATTATCGTTACATTCATGATTTTATGAATAGCACAATGTGCTTTGATGGAAGTTGTGATTTGGCATAGGAATCATCTATCCTAACTCACTGATCCAAATTTATGTAGAATAATAGTCTATAACAATATTACAGCTTATAGGCAAAGACTTACAACATATGTACAGCTATAGAGGCATAGGACAATATCAAAACTGAGTATATATAATCTTGGTATATTCTAGTCTTGGTATATTCGGGTTTCTTCCCGTGTAGGATTTAAAAACTTCTGGCGACGCTTTGACGAGGTCCCACTCGTCATCTTCAGGCTGGTGCTTCTGTCCTTGTTCTGGGGGGAACACAGCAAGCCCTGAGCTGCCTTCCTTCTGTAAATACTGGTGGCTGGGTGTGGTTTGATGGCTCAGCAATTGCCTGCTGTGTAGAAACTTCCTGATGAGTCAGTGGGGTAACACCTGGGGTCGTTGATTTAACTGAGGTATGCTGATTAGTTAATGATTGTGGATTAGGGGTGATGTCCTGAGTAGTTGGAGCTTGCAGACTACTTGGTTGTTTTGCAATGTGTGTTCTGAGTCTGGTTTCAGTTTCTATGGCTGGGATACGTTTGTTAATGAGGGCTGGTTTCTAGATGTCTGGTAGGCGGGAGGTATCATCCCACTTGTTCATATTTTGGGGATGTTTTTCTATCTCGATGGCTTCCATAATTATTCTTTTGCTGTAGTGTTCTGTTTTTGAAATTAATTTAGTACTGTCAAAATTTTGATACTGTCAATATATATATGTGTGTGTGTGTGTGTGTGTGTTTTCATAGATATATATAATTGATATATATATAATTGATATATGGTACATTATAGTGCACTCTTCAGGATGATACCTTACCTTAAAATGATTCTTAGTGTTGGGCAGAATTACAGGAAATAAATATTAATAAATATTATCACGTATTTCTAAGGCTGGAAGGATATTGAGGATTTCAGTTTCACATGTGATCCGTCATAAAATTTGACAACACACTGAATTGCAGAAATAAATAGCTCAGTTAAATAAAGGGGAGTTCCGGATGGTGTCCCTTCAGGCTCTTTTTATATAATTGATTTAATGAAGGTTATTGAATTGGTGGGAAAGAACTAAAGCTGAAGGGGAATACCAGCATCAGGCTGAGACCTGTGTTAAGGAATGATATGTTTGTGCTATGTATTCATGTTAGATGAGAAATAAAAAGTCCATTTTCAAAGAACCTGTCAGCTGTTGGCTTCTATTTTAGACATGAATAAAAACTAACTTTAAGGGCAGCGCAATCAGTACTGCGGACATGAGAGAAAGCTCAAAGCAGCAGGATTTAAAATGACGTAAGGCTCGTTTGATCATTTTCAACACTGCAATTTCCCCCTGACTGCAATTTCATAAGTCAGCCTTTCTGAAGGAAGATCAATGGCAAAGCCCTGGCACATTTTGTGTACAGTAGAGGTCTTCACCGGGGAAGAACTGATTAGATGCTGCTTGTAATGAACTTTCTGTTCTTGAAAATGAAAAGCTATAAACTACCGATTTAAATCTGAGAGACAAAGCTCAAAGGTATATACTGATTCCTACTTCATTTAAAATCAGAAGGACATTAATGTCAAAAATACCGAAAATTTGATTTACCTCTGTAAAATTAATATAAGCTCCTTTTAAAAACAAAACAAATCAGTATGAATTAAATGCAAATGTTATACACTGTTGTTACCATATTCCTTAGCAAAAATGGGACTATTCATTCACACAGATTCCATAAACAGGTTAGAAGGCTCTTATATGATTGGAGTAGGATTCTGCTACATTTGCAGGTTAATTCAATATCAAGCGAAGCAGTTGTCCCCTACATTTTCTCAGGTTGGCTGATCCTACTAGGACAAGCTATAAGGGTATTCAGGTATTCTACTTATTAGCATTTGATACAGTGTGAAATTCCATCTACAGTGTGAAATACCAAACTATCTCTCACCTCCATTATTTGTTTGTTTGTTTGTTTGTTTGTTTGTTTGTTTGCTTGTTTGTCAACAATGTGCAGCAGCAGCTAAAAAAGCCAACACAATCCTAAGCTGCATCAACAGGGGAATACACTCCAAGACCAGGGAAGTCTTAATACCACTCTACTATGCCCTGGTCTGACCACACCTGGAGTACTGTATTCAGTTCTAGTCACCACACTTCAAAAGAGACATTGAAACTCTGGAGAAGGTGCAAAAAAGAGCAGCCAAGATGATTAAGGGATTGGAAACCAAGACTTATGAAGAGAGACTGAGGGAACTGGGCATGGATAGTCTAGAGAAAAAGAGGGCCAGAGCGGACATGATAGCAGTCTACATGTATACGAGGGGATGTCACAGAGAGGAGGGGATCACTTTATTCTTCAGGGCACCAGAGGGCCGGACCAGGAACAACGGCTGGAAGCTGACCAAGGAGAGATTCAACATGGAGATAAGGAGGAACTTCCTGACGGTCAGAGCGATCAACCAATGGAATAACCTACCAGCGGACGTTGTGAACTCCAACACTCTGGACATTTTTAAGAGAAGATTGACCTGCCACTTGACTGGTGTACTATACGGTTCCTGCTTGAGCAGGGGGTTGAACTCGATGGCCTTCATGGTCCCTTTCAACTCTAACAATAAATAAATAAATAAATATATGAGTCCTCCAAGGTCCTTAACAGAGTTAATAATTAGTTCATTGGATGGGTCTAAATTTGAATGGATCTCTTTCCAACTGCATAAAAAATCTAACGATGTCTTGTTTCTAAAAGTCTCATGAGGCAATTCTACAAAATCTCCAAAGTTCATGATTGCTCTGCAACACCTGAATATCAATTGAATAAATAGCTAATTGTTTAACTATGTCAGTCGCTATGTGTGTTCATTTTTAGATGTTTATATTGTTTTTAATCAGATCTGTGCATGCGTCGCTCTAGATAGACGCACCGAGAGAAAGCTCCCTCATGTGAAGAAGGAAAAGTAAAAGTTAACCCTCGACAACCCTCTCTAGCTCGGGGAAAGTGGATTGAGAGGAAGCGAATTGAACAAGCTGTTGAAAACTTTATGAGAAGGAGTTAAAAGTTGAAGCAAGTAATAGTTTTTAACGTGTGTAAGTGGATAAGCGAGAACAAAGGAAAGATGGCGTCTACTTCGGAGTTGGAAGGAAAGATGGATTCGTTGCTTAAAGCATTTGCTGACATGGGACAGCTGCTCCAAGATATGAAAAAGGAATTATCGATCGTTGGTGCTGGAATGGCAGACTTGAAAGAACAATCCAAAACACAAGATCAAAGAATTGGGAAACTGGAGGTGGGGAAGTCTCGCCAGGAACTCCGCATCATTAACTTGGAGGACAGACAATGCAGATCTAATCTTCGTCTGAGGGGTTTTCCCAAAGACTTTGCAGAGAGTAAACATCTTATTCAAAAAATCCTTCAGTGGTTCAATGAAAACAAGGTTAAATGTGACCTACAAGAATTTGAAAGAGCGCATTGGGCTTTTGGATCTCGGAATCGAGGGGATTCAAAAGACATTATTGTAAGGTTTGCCTCAGAAAGGAGAGCGGCAGAAATATTCAAAGAGTTGAAGCAGATTCTAAACTTACGCTACAAAGCTATTCCAATACGTGTTTTAAAAGATCTGTCTGCTGAAACCCTTAAAATGAGAAATCAGATGAGAGAAGTGACCTCCCAACTTTATGAAAATGGAATTAGGTTTTCATGGCATTATCCAGCTACAATATTTGTTTTTAAAGATTCCAAGGCTTTCCAGGCGAGATCGTTGGAAGAGGGAAGAAATTTGCTTCATCAGTTGGGGTTATATCCGGATGAAGCGTCCCAGGCACAGACATCGAAAAACCGGCCAGAAGCAGCAGAGGGAGAGTTGTTTATGCTCCAACCGATCCGTGTAGCAGAACAAAGAAACGCGGAGAAGATCGCAGCACTCCAGAAGGAACTGGATTCTCTCCAGGAGAAAGAGAAGAGGGACGAGCCAAGGGTCACCCACCAGAATAAAAAATAATAAACTGAACTGAGCTGACTTGCTAATATGGTACTATGATTTTCAACTAACTAATCTCTTTCTTGTGTACTTTTTTTGATTTTTTTCGCTAATTAATAAGGGGAGAGGAGGGAAGGAGGGGGGAATCTTTTGATATGATGTAAAATGGGGAAAAAGGGGGGAGCTTTCTGGTGGAATGCAGATCCAGGGGTGCCTCTCGATAACGAAAGGTTTTTTCGTTGCCTCCCCCTGGGGGGGGTGGATTAGGGTAGAGGCACTAGGGTGGGGATTCATGGCAACTAAAAAACATTTTTCCGGTAGGCTCTGTTTTGCAGGAGGGGGAAATGTATTTAAAATTATGTAAATGGGTGATATAGGGTTATTATCGTTGAATGTAAATGGTCTTTCATCACAGAAAAAACGTTTTAGAATCATGAAGCTGACTAGGGACAGTAAAGTTGATGTTTTATTTTTATCAGAAACTCATAAAGGAAGGGAAAAAACAGATAGATTAGTTACAAATAGTGAGTGGCAACAAGTTTATGAGTCGAGAGGCACAACTAAATCAAAAGGAGTCGCCATCTTGTTTAACCGAAGAGTGTACTTTCAATTAATTAATATTAAAAGGGACAAAGATGGCAGAATGTTATTTATTAAGGGGAAAATAAAAAATAAGTTAGTAACCTTAGCGGTAATTTATGCTCCTAATGTAAATGCAAAACAATTTATAATAAATGTAAAATGGAAACTAGATAATTTTGCGGAAGGTATAGTGATCTTAGCAGGCGATTTCAACTTGGAATTAACAGCAGGGAGGGGGGGAAAGAAAAAGTTACACTTAAATAAAATCAATATGACGGATTTACATGAAAACATAGCAAACAGAGACACCTTCTACTCTGAAAGACATAATAAATTTAGTTGTATTGATTATATGTTAATTAATAAGACAGATGAGGCAAAGCTTAAGAAAGTGGAAGTGAAAAGTATCTGGTTATCAGACCACGCACCTTTCTTGGCAGTGATCGAGATAGGGACCGGTAGGAAACAAAGAATTTGGAGATATAACCCTCTGGTTTCAGCTAATGAGGAGAATAGAATTAAATTACAAAGGGAACTGAATGGATTCTTTTGTATTAATGCAACAGGTGAGATTAAACAAACAATAGTCTGGGATACACATAAGGCTGTTATGAGGGGTAATTGTATTAGTACTGAAGCTTTTATTAGGAAATCCTGGGAAGCTGAAAGGAACAACTTATTAAGAGAAATAGATTTAATCCAAGACACTTTAAAAATTACAAGAAATAGAGAATGGAATTCACTATTATTACTTAAGAAAAAGAAATTACAATTACTTGATGAAGAAAGATGGAATAAAATGAAGATGATTATAAAACATAGAATTAAGGGATGGGGTAATAAATCAATGAAGCAAATGGTACATTACCTGAAAAAAAGAAAAGAGAAATCCCACATCTCTGCTTTAAAAGATAAGGAAGGTGTAATTAAACGTAGTAATGTAGAAATGGAAAAAATAATGAGAGATTTTTATGGGAACTTATACAAAAAAGAGTATGTTATTTCGCAAACCACAGAGGTTAAACAGAAATTAAAGGAAGAGGATAGACAAATGCTAAATGCAAAAATTACAAATGATGAGATATCTAGAGTTATTAAAGGGTTGAAACCTGCTAAAGCCCCAGTCCAGATGGTTTTACTGCTGAATATTATAAAATGTATATGAATGAATTATTACCGCATATGGAAAAATTGTTTAACAATGTAATGGAGACTTTTGAAACTCCACAGACGTGGAAAATGTCAGAAATTATAACTGTCCCAAAACCAGATCGTGATTTAACTGACCCTAGTTCTTATCGCCCTATCAGCTTATTAAATCAGGACTATAAAATATTTATGAAAATATTGGCAAACAGGGTGGAGAATATTTTACCAAAAGTAATTGGAGAAGATCAATATGGATTTGTTAAAGGAAGGAAGATTTATGAACCAATAAGGAATGTGGTCAATGTTTTACACCATGCTACCAATACCAAAAGAAAACTAAGTATTCTAAAATTAGATGTCTATAAAGCTTTTGATAAAGTTAACCATGATTACCTATTTCAACTATGTAAAGATTTAAATATGGGAGATTCATTCTGTAGAATTATGGAAACAATATATAAGGATAATATAGTTCAAATCAGAGTAAATGGTAACAGAACAGAAATGATTAAAATTCAGAATGGAACTAAGCAGGGTTGCCCACTATCCCCAATGTTATTTGCATTAGCAATTGAGACCTTAGCAAACAAAATTAGAAACGATGAGGAATGGAGAGGTTACCAAATAGGGAATTTTGAATTGAAATTAAATTTGTTTGCAGACGACGCTATAGTGATGTCTGAAACCCCAATAGAAATGATGAAAAGAATAATGATATTGCTCCAGGAATTTAAAGATCAATCTGGACTTAAGGTTAATATAGAGAAATTGGAGATACTATGTTTAAATACTGGCCCTAAAGAGCAAATCGAGATACAAAAAATATCAGGTTTGAAATTAGGTTGTAAAAAAATGAAATATTTGGAAATTTGGTTGTTCAAGAATCCAATAAAATTAGTGACGGCCAATTATAACCTAATATGGAAAAAAATCCAGAAGCAGATAAAAAATTGGAAGGGTAAAAAGTTAGGAAGAATTGCTAAGATCAGGGCCCTTAAGATGATGATAATACCAAAAATGATGTATTTGTTTCAGGTTCTACCGGGTAGTTTTCCTGAGGCGAAACTAAGAGAATGGGACAACAAATTAATTTTTTGGATTGAAGGAGACAAAAAACCTAGAATAAGGAAGCATTGGCAGTTTGCACAAGAGAAAGAGGGGGGTGGGGCAGCCCGTGCCTAGTATTATATAGAAATGCATTTCAAATGGAAAGGTTAATGGAACTACAGTTATGGGGGGAAAAGAAATGGGTAGAGTTAGAAAAAGAAATCAATAACATAAATAATAAAGAATTATTATTTAAAAATTGGAGTAGAACAGAAATTAGTAACTTAAGTGATCCCTTTAAAGCATGTTTAGAAATATGGTATAAATTGCAGAGGAAAAGTGGAATAAGGGTATCCAGGCTATCAACGTTATATGCATTGAATATAGGGGATGATGATAACTTAAGTAGAATTATCAAAGTATTAAATAGTAAAGGGATAACGAGAATTGAACAATTATATGAGAAAGGTGGAAGAGTTAGTAGAACTCAATTGGAATGGTGGATTGGTAAACAGAAATGGTTGCAGATTAATGTAATAAGCACATATTTAAATAAAAGTGAAAATAAAGAAGCTTTCTTACGAGAAGAAAATTGCTTAGAAATAATAATAAGAGAAAAGATAAATGAGAGTAAAGCACAAGCCGGTAATATATACAGAATGCTATTGCAGATGGAAGAGGAAGTAACAAAAAGTTTGACAAGATGCTGGCAAGACGACTTACAAATAGATGAAAGGGAAATGAAAGAAATAATAGAAAATATATATAAGATTAAAAATACGAGAGTTAGAGAGATGAGAAGGAAAATTTTACAAAATTGGTACAAATGGTACTATACACCAGTACAAATTGCACACTTCCAGGGGAAAGAGAAGGGTAAATGTTGGCATGGGTGCCAGAAAAAGGGAATTTTTATGCATATGCTCTGGGAGTGTGCAGAAATTCAGAAATTTTGGAATGTAGTGCAGAACGAAATTAATAAAATGTTAAACATTAACTGGATAATTACAAAAGAAATAGCAATTTTAATTAAATATAGGGAACTAGGAGAATTCAAGGAAATTAAAGCAGCAGCATTGGAAAGTGCCCAAGTGGTGATGGTATTAAGTTGGAAAGATTCTACAAAATGGACATTACAAAATTGGTACTGGTACATGGTGGACCACATACATTTTGAAATCATGGAAATAAGATTAAACAATTTCGATGACAACAAATTGGAGAAGTTGATGGTGTGATGGAATAAGGTAAAAGATTATATGTTAAGTAGAATCTGTGATGTAAATATGAAAAATAAATTGCAATCACTCTTTTAGTAATACTTGATCAAGATAGAGCCAAGGAATAATAGATAAACAATTAAATTTTTTTGAATCCTCTTGTATGGGTGGTGGGGGTGATGGGGGGGTGTTGTTGTTAGGTAATGGGCACATGCACTGTGCACTGTTATATGTTTGTTTTATGTAAACTTTTAAAAATCAATAAAAATTTATTTAAAAAAAATATTGTTTTTAATTGTTTTAACTGTTTTACAATTTTAGAATTGTAAGCCTCCCGGATTTGGATGAGATGGCCAGCTATACAAATTGAATAAATAAATAAAATAAACTACTTCTTGGAAATACAAGCTCTTATTTTATGAGCCTACACATTTGGCAAAAAAACTTATGAATCTCAAACTTTCAATATTCTTATCTGTTTTAATTGAAACCAACCAAATTTATGTACACTTTGCATTTGCACAAATACAAATTCCATGTCATGTCCACCTTGGATTAACATTTTCAGAACTTCCATGAACAATGTTATACAACAATTTGCCTAAAATTACCCAAATAATAATTAATTACACTATGTAAGTTATTTACTCATGACGTTCCACATCTAAAAGTGACCCTCAATCTTCATGAATGATGGGCTATTCCCCCACACACACACACATACACACCTGTCCTTCTTGACATTGTCAAGAATTTCTCAAAAAGATGAATATATGGCAGACAAACCTGGTTCTCTAGGTTTTAAAACTCCAGCTATAACAAAGTTTTGCATTCATATCTAAGACAGTCTCCATGCAATGAGCTCTGAGACATGATGGTACTTGACCCTGATCAGCTTGGTTAAACTGGGTTAAATGTTGGAGCACAGAGATTTAATCGGTACTGAAAGTGAGTAAGTTGTAGTGATGGATGGGAAACTAATACTGTAGAAAAGGTGATTTTACTAATGAGTTGCTTATTAACACTTTTTATTTAAATCTTCATTACCCCCTCCCCTATTTAAAAAAAATGTTTTGCAAATGGGGAACTTTTGCACATACATAAATCATGGAGCTCCTGGATGGAAGCAAAGACAGGTTTCCATGGAAACAAGATCTATGCTGTAAAGAGGAGATGCCCTTTGTTATGTATCTTTGTGATATTTCTCTCCAGACATGTCACTGGCAATTACCCACAGAAGTAAAGCTCAAATTGTAGCATAGCCCAGCAGATCCGCCTTACATTATTTTCTGTAATTAATGGGATTATTGAATTTCCATGCTAATAAACCACGGCAAGGAGTCTGAAAGATAAGTCTTCCTTTTTCTCCTCCTTCCCTTTTGCCCCCACCTGGTCCTATGAAGTCACGCCTTCCTCTCACCTCCTTGCCACCTTCTTGCTTCCAAATCACTCTGCAGCATTAGATGCTGTCAAAAGACATTCCAAAAAGCTCTTCTACGTTTTTACACGTCAGCTTGGGGTAAGAGTATTGACAGTTGTACATTGCCAAGCGGTGAAGCTGCACGCAAATGTTCATAAAAGGACTTCCAAAGTTATTCATCTTTCATAACATGGTTTCTTTATGAAGGCTGAGGCTTCACTTAGAACCTGATGGATCATCTTTTGACAGGCCTCCATCTATTCTTGTTCCCCATTTCACCCCTCCCCCACACTCCCAGCACATAGAAATGCAGCTGCTTGAGACCATCAATTCACAAAGCTATTTTTCCTATACCGCATTCTTCAGCTTTCCTGGAATACAAGCAGATTGAATTCTACTTAGCAAGATGACATAATAATGGCAAGACCTCCCAACCCATAAATGAATGTCAGTCCTAGTTTCTCCGTCATCAGGATATCATCTCAGTGCTGGAAAGCATAACTTGCAAATAACTTGCTCTCATAACTTGCCCTCATCACCTCGAGGTTCGACTACTGTAATGCTCTCTACATGGGGCTACCTTTGAAAAGTGTTCGGAAACTTCAGATCGTGCAGAATGCAGCTGCGAGAGCAATCATGGGCTTCCCTAGGTATGCCCATGTCACACCAACACTCCGCAGTCTGCATTGGTTGCCGATCAATTTCCGGTCACAATTCAAAGTGTTGGTTATGACCTTTAAAGCCCTTCATGGCACTGGACCAGAATATCTCAGGGACCGCCTGCTGCCGCACGAATCCCAGTGACCGATTAGGTCCCACAGAGTGGGCCTTCTCCGGGTCCCATCAACTAAACAATGTCGGTTGGCGGGCCCCAGGGGAAGAGCCTTCTCTGTGGTGGCCCCAACTCTCTGGAAACAGCTCCCCCCAGAGATTAGAACTGCCCCTACCCTCCTCGCCTTTCGCAAACTCCTTAAAACCCACCTTTGTCGTCAGGCATGGGAGAACTGAGATATCTCCCCCGGGCCTATACAATTTATGTATGGTATGCTTGTATGTATGTTTGTTTAATAATGGCTTTTTAAAATATTTTATATTATAAATTAATAGATTTGTTATAAACCGTTTTTATTGTATTGTGAGCCGCCCCGAGTCTGCGGAGAGGGGCAGCATACAAATCTAATAAATAATAATAATAATAATAATAATAATAATAATAATAATAATAATAATAATAATAATCTTCTTAGGTTGCTGATAGAGTGCTTAGGAAGCACCAGAGGGTGCTTCAATTTTTTTACTTGTTTTGTCCTATGACAGTGAGTCTCTAGAAAAGAAAAAAATATATTTCTCTGAGCATTGAATCAAGAACAAAGATAGATAATCTGAAAGCCTAAGGCAGCATATGGTTCTCAACTACTTTTGCTTGTTGGTTCCTCTTCCAACCACAGTACCTGAAAAGCCTACCGTTTTCATTAAAAAAGGTACTGTATGACTTAAAATAAATAAATTTCACTACTTTTGCTTCTACATTTCTTTTCTTCTAATATATACTTTCAGGGCCCTTCCTAACTTGCATATAATTATGGAAAAAGCATGCCCTGGCAAAATATTATTTTTCAGTTGTATCCTCATAACATTTATTTCATGTTCCCAGCACATTGAGTATCTCAGATTTAAATTTCCCATAGATATTTGAGGGTTAAAGCACTGGTTTCCCCAGATTTTCATCATGATCCAAATAAAGGTAGTTTCTGGTATATGCTATCAGTTATGATTGGTCACCATTTATTTTAGGATAAGGCAGGTGACTAGCAGTAATTGGGAAGAGGAAAGGGAATGGATAGGGATCAGCCATGGAGACAGAAAATTTCATACTAATAGAGGTTTTTTGTTTTTGTCGCTCAAAGGTAGGAGATCATCAGCTCAACTGTGGAAAAAGACCATCAGTCTGAACACATTTCCTATAAGCATTTACTCTGAAGATACAGGTTCTGCTGGCTGATTAGAGTAGTTGGGATATCCAGGGCCATTGCTGATATCTTGGCAGGTGAGCAGAATGTAATTCCTTTTTTCAGTCATTTGCAAATGAAGACAAAAGCTCATTTTCTAGTTTAGTCAATTACTCTAGAATACAGAATAAGGGCTCCAAACTCATCTTAAATAGACTTTTACAAAAAGACCATAGTGGTGATGTATTGCAATCTATGGTATCACATTTTCCAGGCATTTTGAGGATAATGACACCATTATTCATTCTGAATATGATGCCCTCATTGGTTGAAAGCTCTGGGCTTATTCAAAGGACAGTCTGGATTGTTTGTATGTGATGGATTATAGTTGATACGGCTTGAGAATTTGGGCAAAATACTTCCACAGTTTATACTCACCACCTGTGTTCTTTAATTCTGTCTATAAACATACTCTTGGGTAAAACATGATGGTATGATCTACCAGTTAATGCTTGCTTATAAGTGGAAGGAGAATTAGCTATCTGCCGCCGAGAAGGATATTCTAATATACCTTTTGCTCTTCTACTAATCCCACTATTCATTTCTTCATGTTTTGAATGTAAACTCATGCATTTGCCTATGTACACAAATACGTGGATGAGAAAAGTTATTCATTGCACGTGCCTTGTAATTTCTAAAAATATCCATATTTACTTAGGCACCTGCTAAGTGGGGCTTTCTCCACGTAAGGGAGATTTCAGAAAGAAAGCCAAGGCAAGCTGCAAATAAAACATGCTTTATCTGGAAGTTATCAATACCTGTAAGTCCAAAGTCTATACAAAAAGAAACCCAAACAATCCCAAACAATCCCATTCCCCGAAATTGAACCCACGTATAAGGAATAAGCACCAGAACAGGAAACTATCAAAGGTCCATAGCACCTGTTGGTTAAAAAGTCAAAATACATTTAAATTAAAAGGATTCCCAATTTTCTTTTTCAGAGCTTAGTTTTAAAAACAACACAAATCTGCTGCTCTTCAAAATGCAGGATACATTTTTTAAGTGACCACTGGAGTTAATAAATAAAGTTTTTCTATGTACATGAAAAAAGGATAACTCAATTCCGGGTGCATCTTGGGCAAAGTGCAGGTCTCCGGGGCAGGCTGGAGAAAAAAAAAAGCTTCTAAAAATATCCATATTTACTTAGGTACCTGCTAAGTGGGACTTTCTCCACATAAGGGAGATTTCAGAAAGAAAGCCAAGCTGCAATTTTTTTTAATGATATCTGGTTCAGAGTAATATCATAAAATGCTGCTTGCAGCTCCAACTTTACTTCATCTACTCTCCAGTATTCACATTCCAAGTGGTCACATCTAGTGTTGGGGTGCAAAACCATATTCAAAACATTTTGCTTGGAACATGTCCTTCTGCAGCCAATAAGGACAAAGTATGTCTAGGATAAAGTATTATCCTACTGAATAAATACCCAAGGGCAGAGATAGTAATGTCATAACTGAGGATATTTAAAACAAGCCAAATACTGGAAAATAGTTCCACAACAAGAAATTCTATGATTGCCAATAAGATAGAATAGATTCTCTAATGGGCCTCTTTTATCTTTGAAGCCTATAATGATAGTACAAGCTAGACTCAGCTGTCAAATGAAACTCCTCTGTCTTGCCACATGAATTTATCCGAGAGTAATTACTGTGTAAGTAATGGAAATAAACATTCTGCCACAAAATCTGCATCCTCAACTCTCTTGGAAATGAAGGATGATTTTATGCACAAACATGAGAGCAGATTCCTTATACAGTTCCTCTGCTTTGCTCTGCTTTAACACCCTTACATGCTAATTATCTCCTTTTCTGGCAAATCCATCATGAAATATTAACCAAAGTTAGCTGATGCAGCTGGCTCAATAGTTATACTCTTGAAAATCGGAGGAAGCAATTGGATTTTCTTCTTTAATAGATGCACATATATTATTGGGTATTGAGTAGTTTCCTATTACTGGACATATTTTCTTTCACAGGCCCACAGCTTACTTATGTAAATACTTGGTCATTTAGTATTGTAAAGTAATCAATAAAGGTGCCTGTTCTTTCTTATGGGCAAGGGATGGGAAATATACAGCCTACCTTATTTATGATGGTAGTCCTTCCATTTGTATGATATAAACCTACATATTTACTTCATTGCATTTACTTCCTTGCATTATTTATCAACCAAAAAAATCTGCTTACTTTATTTCAGATCTTCTATATCCTCCCTTTTTCTCTTAATTTCATACATACTTAAATTATCTTTTCAGGAGGGAAGTGTTTTTAATAGGAAAGTGAACACAAGAACAAGGGGTCACAATCTGAAGTTAGTTGGGGGAAAGATGAAAAGCAACATGAGAAAATATTATTTTACTGAAAGAGTAGTAGATCCTTGGAACAAACTTCCAGCAGACTGGTTGGTAAATTCACAGTAACTGAATGTAACGTCGCTACAGAGCATTGCACACCAAGACAACTAGACACAAGAACAGTTTTTTCCCGAACGCCATCACTCTACTAAACAAATAATTCCCTCAACACTGTCCGACTTTCTACTAAATTTGCACTTCTATTCTACTAGTTTTTCTCATCATTCCTAGTATCACCCATTTCCTCCCATGTTGACTGTATGACTGTAACTTGTTGCGTATATCCTAAGATTTTTATTAATATTGCTTCTTCATTGCTTATTTGACCCCTATGACAATCATTAAGTGTTGTACCACATGATTCTTGGCAAATTTAATATTTTATTTTATGTACGTTGAGAGCATATGCACCAAGAGAAATTCCTTGAGTGTCCAATCACACTTGGCCAATAAAATTCTATTCTATTCTATTCTAAACATGCCTGGGATAAACATATATCCATCCTAAGATAAAAATACAGGAAATAGTATAAGGGCAGACTAGATGGATCATGAGGTCTTTTTCTGCCGTCAGTCTTCTATGTTTCTATGTTTCTTTACATTTTGTTTATTGAGTCATATTATTTACCCTATCATTCTCTTACACAATGAGCATCATTATAGTAGCTAGCCCCATCTTTGCCACTCTCATGACTTTTCTCAATTACAATTTTCACAGAATGCCTTTTAGTAAAATAAAGAAATATAAATTAAGTTTATCAACCTTAACTGCCCTCATACCACACACGACTTTCCCTACTAGTGGTTAGAGACTTAGTAATGTTTCTAAGTTGCCACATTGTTTAGGCAGTATAATCAGTAATGGGCAGCCAAAATTTTTACTGCCACACTGTGCATGTGGCTTAATTTGTGGGTGTGGCTTAATGGTCATGTGACTGAGTAGGAGTGGCTTGCAACCATGTGATCAAGTGAGAGTGGCTTCAATGATCATCATCATTCAAATGAACTGTTAAGTCCCTGACTTACAACCTTACCAGTGTCGCTTGCTAGGGTGACAATTTGCTTTGCGTTTCCCATGCTCTGCTTCCTGGGTTGCCCCCCACCTCAGGCTGGGTAGCTAGGTGAATGGGTGCTGCCAGAAGCATAAATGCTGCCAGCGCCACTTCCACCAATGCCTTCTGCTTGCATCTCAGGTGGGAGGTGGCTGTGTGAGGCTGGAGGGGAGCCAGGCAGGAGAGAGGGAAGCTTGTCCAAGGCCAGGAAGGAGAAAAGAGGAAAAAAGCAAGGAGCACAGACTCAGCAGCAGCAGGGGGGGGGAAGGAGAGCCAAACCGAGACCAGTAATCCAGGAAGTGACAGCCGCCAATCAGCTAGAGCTGTGAACACATCTTCATTTCCGCCGGTGGAACTGCGTTCCACTCCATCCTGCCTGTTGCCCACCCCTGAGTATAAGACTATATTTATGGCTACAAGAATGGATCAGTCAAGACTGTTTTGATTGTAATTAGCTTAATCTAAAAATGAGATTAGGTGTGTATGCCATTTTTACTGTATTTTATTTTATTAGTGCTATAATTCTATGAGCTTTCCAGTGCTCAATTTTCAGTACTTCTACTTTTATTATTTGCTTTATGATTCCTATGGAATCAGGCCAAGAACACCTGCATGAGAGCATAATGAAAGTCATGCTGCCACATGCATTCATCTTGTACAGGTATTCTATTTGTATTTCTTTTTTTAAAAAAAAAAGTTTATTTCAAAATTAGAATGTATCTGCATTAACACAGTATTTCCTACCAGTTTCAAATTTGTAAATCACAGTATTGCCTTGAAGAACTATCCATTATATGCAGAGTTTTTTAGAACATCAAACATTAATCCTATTTAATTCTTTTCTTTTCACTCCTATTTTATTGTCCAGGTGGTAAAGCATGAATATAATGCTTATTTCAAACCTCAAAGTCATAGTTTACAGAACCAGGATTTTTTTGTTACAGGATGAATGAATTATGATGCTTTACCTAAGCCATTCTGGAAACATTGATCAGTATAACAAACATTTAAGAATTCCTTTCAAAATGAAGCTATTGGTTAATAATCAACTATATCTACAGTATAGATTTCCTTACATCTGTAAGCATTGATTTAAATTGGATTTTGATACAGGCTTCAAATGCTATTCATTAGAACTAGGAGGAACTTCTTTGGTGGCTGAAGGTGTCCCTTCAAAATGTTTCAATAATGCTCGCTCTACTTCTCTTTCTCTCATATGCACATGGGCACACACACACAGAGACACACACACACTACATCCATCCATCCAATTTTATGATTTGCTTCATTCAAGAAAACTCTTTCCTTTTCTAGATACAGCAACGATCAAGACTTATCAATTCGATCTGTATTCTTTTAAATAAGGTGCAGAATAGAGCACACTATTCTAACCATTTCATAAAGGCTTACCAATCATAATATATGACAATCAAATCATATTTTCATATGAGAACTTTTTACTATATGTTCTGAACATTGAGAGAAGAAGAGAAGGAAGGAGGGAGGGAGAATGGGGGAAGTCCTTCAGAGGTGATCTCAAAATCAACAGTTGGGTGGATGAGAAATTCTAAGGGACAATCTGAATGTCAGAGAAGCTATAAGTACAAAGGAATGAATTTGAGGGATAGGTTTTGTTAAATCCTGTAAATTCTGTAATGTTCTATAATGTTCTGTATCTGGGTTAACTTGTTAAACAAGAGTTGTTAAGCAGAATTGAAAGAAACCATAGGCATTGTTTACCTGCTTCCTATTGGTTGCTGTAGAGGGCGCCAAAATGGAAGAGCTGTCAGCCGCCGGCTGTTGCTGAGGGAAAGTCTTTAAATAGCAGAGCTACTTGTCTTACGCGCTTCTTCTGTCAACTCGCGTATACAGTGAAAGTGTTTTTCCGCTCGCTTAGAGCCTGTAGAGAATAAAAGGATTTTACTTGGAGACCGTGTTTCTCGGTTATTACATTGGCGACCGTGGGACAAAAAGTATATGTTAAAAATTTTGATGCGGGAAAGCATTGGGAAAGTGGCATTGTGCAAGATCAAACAGGTCCCAAAACATATATGGTGAAATTACTAGATGGCCGCCTCTGGAAAAGGCACATTGACCACATTAGGGGGAGAGTGGAGAAAGCCGAGAGTGAAGGACATAAAGATAACACTCATCCCCTCCCCACAGGGAATTTCGCAAGGGCTAACAGGAACACGGAACCAGTTGATTGGGACTTACCTGGGGGAAATAGCCACTCCAGCGCTGCCTCAGCTCTGCCATCTCCTGGACATGGAAGCAACGCGTCTGCGGGACGAGAGGAACCATCTTCGTCGGTGGACACACAAGTCATGAGTGACCCTAGACGGTCAGATCGGACCTCGCGAAGACCCCCTCACTTAGAAGACTTCGTTACTTACTTGACCGAGTAAATACCTGTAAAATCATCCAGAAGGGGGAGGGGTGTTAAATCCTGTAAATTCTGTAATGTTCTATAATGTTCTGTATCTGGGTTAACTTGTTAAACAAGAGTTGTTAAGCAGAATTGAAAGAAACCATAGGCATTGTTTACCTGCTTCCTATTGGTTGCTGTAGAGGGCGCCAAAATGGAAGAGCTGTCAGCCGCCGGCTGTTGCTGAGGGAAAGTCTTTAAATAGCAGAGCTACTTGTCTTACGCGCTTCTTCTGTCAACTCGCGTATACAGTGAAAGTGTTTTTCCGCTCGCTTAGAGCCTGTAGAGAATAAAAAGATTTTACTTGGAGACCGTGTTTCTCGGTTATTACAGGTTTGCTCCATCTTTTCCTTATACCTGGATCTTTGTGTCAGTCATTTAACTTTTAATCTCTGCATTTCTATGAAATGGGCTTTTTAAAAAGAGAATGTTCTAGTTTCAGAGGAGCTAGTTCATAGTTGCTGTTGTTAGTTGCGAAGTCATGTCCGACCCCATTGTGACCCCATCAATATGGGGTATTATGTACTGTGCTGTTTTTTGTTATTGTTGTGAGCCGCCCTGAGTTTGCGGAGAGGGGCGGCATATCAATCCAATAAATCTAATCTAATCTAATCTAATCTAATCTAATAATGTTTCTCCAGACTCTCCTATTCTCTACCAACCCCTGGAATCTACTGGAGTCTACTGCTTCAGTGACTCCATCCAGCCACCTCATTCTCTGTCATCCCCTTCTTCTTTTGCCCTCAATCATTCCCAGCGTCAGGCTCTTCTCCAGTGAGTCTTTCCTTCTCATTAGGTGGCCAAAATATTTGAGTTTTATCTTTAGTATCTGTCCTTCTAAAGAACAGTCAGGGTTGACCTCCTCTAGGACTGAACTGTTTGGTTGCCTTGCAGTCCACGGGATTCGCAGGAATCTTCTCCAGCATCATAGTTCAAAGGAAAAGCCTCAATTTTGGGGCACTCAGCTTTTCTGATTGTTCAACTTTCACAGCCATACATTCCAACTGGGAAAAACCAGTTTTAGGGCGATGTCTCTGATTTTTAGTATTTATTTATTTATTTATTTATTGGACTTATATCCCACCCCTCTCCGTGGACTCAAGACAGCTTACAACATTTCAATAAAAAATACAATATATAAAACACTTCTAAATCCAATTAATAGAAATAATTAATTTAAATCATTTTTTAAAAGCTAAACATTTAAAAAACAAACATTCAAACACATGCTACCACATCCTACACATTCACTGGGCAGAGGCTGGGGTCTGGTGACCCTGAGCCTGACGGCATAAATACATTTTCAAATTTTTACCAAAGGCAAGGAGGGTGGGGGCAGTGTGAATCTCTGGGGGGAGTTGATTCCAGAGGGCCAAGGCGCCCACAGAGAAGGCTCTTCCCCTAGGACCCGCCAAATGACATTGTCTAGTTGACGGGACCTGGAGAAGGCCAATTCTGTGGGACCTAACCAGATGCTGGAATTCGTGCAGCAGAAGGCGGTCCCACAAGTAATCTGCTCCCATGCCATGTAGGGCTTTTTAGGTCAGTGTGCTGTCTAGATTTGCCATTTATAGAAGTTTATAGTTTATAGTACTTCTTCCAATTAGCTAAAAGTTACACTTCCAGCTACAACTTACAACAATAACGTAGACTCATTCAATACAACATGGTAGACTCATTCAAAAATTGGTGGCTTATTGCTTTTTTATATTAGATAAATCATTTATTTTCTTTCAGCCTTGAGAGTGTATTTTTGTGAAATAGGTGCTTTCTGATTGTTACATCCACCATAGCAGTAATCCTGGGGATAAGCATCTGTGTTTGTGATAGCAGCCATTTTACATGCTGTGAATAAACCTGCAAGATTGGAGAAGCTTATACGTTGTAGCTGGAGTGTAGCCTTTGAGTTAATTAGTTTCTATATCTTAACCAATCTTAACAGTGAGTTTGTTTGTTTGTGTGTGAGTGTGTGTGTGTGTAGAGCATAAATGCATCAGCAATTTGATGATTCATGTCTTTGTAATGCAATTACATTCTAGTGTTCTCCTGTTTATTCCAGCAGCGCATGCCCAGCATAATTAAATTGTGAAACTACTCCATTGTATTCCCAAACAATATAAAATTCAGACTGCATTCTTGCTTCTGCATATCGCCAGCTAAAAGGATATGCTAGTGAACTGCTCCTTACATCATCAATTTCAGTTGTACCAAATATCCATTCTAAAGCTGTTAATCTGACTTACTGGTTTTTAAGATGAGAACCTAATTATATTCTTAAATTACTATTTTTGTGCGCATCTGAGAGCTTGTGTAGTACAGTTCTGTGAATTATGAACTCACTCAATAGCTGCAGCCAAGCCCACATAACCTAGCCATAGATCCACAATAATAGCAACCTGCCTTATAGGGATGTTCAGTGGAGCACTGGGAAAAAATCTGACATCATCCTTATGATCACAGATTTCCAACCTTTGTTTTCCCTAGCTGGCCTCCATGCAGTTGTTTAGGAAAATCCTCTAATCCAACTCTTAGCCTATTTATTATGCAATGAGTTTCTATGTATTGAATTATGACTCTTTCTGCTTTATGTCCCCATGTGGAGACTTTGTTATGCAACACCTGCTTTTTGTTTGCAACTTTTCTGAATTGGTAATAAAGAAGTTGTGTTGCTTTAGAAGCTAATCTTCCTGAGAGAAACTTGGAAGTTGCAATGCCACCAGGCAACGGCTCACTTCCAATAAAAGCCCCATGCACCAATTGATTTTTTTCTTTCTTTCTATTTGTTCCAGCTGTGCTCCCTGTTGCTATTTGGACTGGACCCCCTCTGAAGTTTCTCCTATCAACACAGTCTCACTGATCATTTCAGCAGATGTATGCAGCTCTTTCTTAGGCTTTAAACAACAAAGATGAGGCAATGATGAGACTGAAGGATTATTATAGAGATCAGGCACTAATATTATTTTTCCCCAGTCTTGAGCCTCGATGCAGATTTGGCCACCTGGGGAAAACACAAAATATTGTTATTTACCAAGATGAAAGGAGGATAGTTAGCTTTATAACTCTTTCATAAGCAGCTTTAAGTTTATATTTTAAATCACAATGCTCATTTACTCTTTGGAACATGTAGAGTGGGCATGACAAGTTATTTTTAAATTTTGTATCAAACTTTCCTCAAAGGTTTACGAATACAGCAGATGCTAAAGTTCAAAGAAGGAAGTAGGAGATCCAGTCACCTCCACCACCATTCAGATATGACTTCAACCCATTTGTAATTAAGCTTTATGTTCCTGAAGATTTGGGGCTTGAGTAATTTCACCAAGAATGCTGACAGAATCGCAATGATGAAATGGCTCCAATTTGCAGAAGAACAAGAGCTCTGCTCATATGAAACATATAATAAGGCTCCTGTAGAAGACACAGTGGCAAATTGCATGACTAGTAGGAATGTCTTTATTCCAGGCATACTTTGCTTTCAGAAGGTGCCTCTGCATTTTTATTTGTGATTACACTGGCCATGTAACTGGCCACTCCAAAAGCTGTTATTTGCCAAATTAGGCCAATTCAAAGCAAATGCTTCATTCTCTACATTGAATTTCATGTGCTAGGGAAAAAGAGAAAATGCAGACTATTAGCTTCCTATATTAAGTTTTATAAGGATTATAGAAATCTCTCCCACTTTAAAACTCCACTTGAACCATGGTCTCCCACCTTGTAATCACAAAATGTTCTGAGAATTGCCCCGGAAGCGGAGTAAAGACGCTGAGACATTGTATGGATTAAATAAAGAGTCACTTTATTAAATTAACCTAAATTTAAATAACGTAACTTTAAATACGTAAATTTAAATATTTAAATTCAACTATAACTAAGGACCTGCAGAGGCCAAAACTAACGGGGCGGAAATTCCTGCCAGAACCTTCCATGGCAACATTGGGCATAACTCCTTGCTGAACCAGGTGAAGGTAGCCACCTTCACCTGGATCCGAGCCATGCCCCTTTGGCGTGTGGGAGGAGCTCACCCTCCAATCCCCCAAGGGAAATTGGATCCGGTGAGTCCCATGGGCATCCCCTCTCCAATCCCCGACGTTGTTCTAACCTCTAGTTCCTGGAGAGAGGCGGTCCATTACCCTTTTAAAAGATGCCCAAAGGAGCATGCACGGTCTCTTCTACTGCCCATTTCCTAGGGCGATCTAGGACCTCCCCTTGCACCCAGCAAGCAGCGCGCCTCTTTGGCGCACTGCCAAAAGCCGAACTTCCGGTTTCACTGGAAACCGGAAGTTCGGGGCTCCATGGAGCCGATCACAGCGTCCCCCTGCTCTGGGGGCAATTTCGGCCGGCAGTTTAAGCCGCCGGTCATGCATAAGTTGATAAGATGAGATCATCTCCCCCAGGATTTTCTTCCATACTTCCCTACATAAACAGCATAAGCACACTGCTTCCCAGATTCCCAGTAACATCTCTATTGTACAGTTCAGTGTATCCCAAATTACAAGATCTAGCTTCCTTGGGGACATGAAGGTAGAGTCCATGGGAGGGTGGAGTTTTATAATGTTACAATAAATTCACCTTTTCCAAAATAGTCGTTTTCAAGTGAGTATCATGTTGGTGGAGGAGGCACAAATGTTGTTGGTTTTTTGGGGTTTTTTATGTCTTTATTTAAAAAATAAAGATTTGTTGTGTTGTGTTTATTGTTCACTTGTGTTAATTTTGATTTAGGAGAGGTATGAAGGTTAAGATAACACTAAAGGGAGGTGAGATTGGCGGTGGGGGGAGAGAATGAACCAGCAATTTAGGCTGTCGGGGCTGCATTGTGTCTAGCATTTTTAGATTTCCATGCCATTGTATGCCATACTCTAAATAAATAAATAATGTCTACAACATGGTGGACACATTCTAAAAGCAAAATTCAGAGACTGTCTTGTTTTGCTTTGCTTTGCCATGGGATTTCCAATGACAATTTCAATAGCTAGAAGAGACTTCTGACTAATTGAAGAAAGCACAATTTTTTTCCCCAACTGCTAGGATTACCAGTTGACCCTTGGTTTTTGGTGAAACCAAGCCATCTTCTGGCTTCTTTTGATAGCTGGCAGGGTTTGCTCAGAGATTTTGCCATGTTTCTGCTTTAAGGAATTTAACAGGCATCTATTATGACTGGATTTATGAATCTTGAGTCCAAGCAAAAATAGATAAATGGGGGTCAAATCTGTAGGATATTTACTTAAAAAAAATTAAATATGATTTGTCACTTTCGTGGAATAGTTTACCATAGATATTGATGTCCTTCTTGTTATTTAAGCTTGTTGCTCTTTGAAGCTGTAATGGCTGCATTTCTATCCTCTGATGAGCCATAACCAAGAACATTATTTTTGTTGGTGGTAATATAATATGATCCGATACTGTTGCTAAGGTGAATAGCAACCCTCCAGCATGTTATTCATGGATATCTATTGCCCTGGTTCTTAGTAGATAAAAGCTTAGTGTTTTTTGTCCTTTTAGTACAGATTCAAACTATGCTTTTGGTTATACTTCAGATAGCAGAGGACAGTAATTCCCAAACATGTTATCAAACTAAACACCAATTATTATGACCTACAGGATCATTTTGATTCTCTCATCCATAGCAAAATAATTGAGCCAGATATGAAGTCAGGCATAGGAGTTAATATGAGCTGGGAATGGAGCAGTGAGTTAAAGTGTCAATAAGTGGAAGCCGAGGCAAAATCTTGTGCTCTGTTTCTTGCACAAAACAAATGTTTGCATTTCTGCTTCCTCTCTTGTTTCCTGACATGGAGCAAATATGACAGATACTTACCCCCAAAGGAAGCTTTGGGCCATCGCTCTCACTGGGGAAGAAATATAAGATCTTGCTGGGAAAAGATGATTTGTGTGATTAGGTATAGTGTAGCTCTATCTATGTATAGCTTTTTCCCTCCACAATCTCATAAACATTTTTCTTCAAAAGGGTTTCCATGGAGATAGCAAAGTTACAGTGAAAATTACTTCTATTCATTTTCCTTAAAAGTAGGTCACTTTAGAGGACAAAGAGATGAAGTGAGGTTAAAAAGTTCTGATAGGTGCTGCTTCATTCGCCGCTCGGAAGTGCAGTTCACCATGGGAACTAGATTTGCTCCCGAAGATTGTCCTGCCAAAGTACTTTTTCCAACAACATCTGTCACCCTCAAATTCAGTGTTCATATAGACCAGTAATGGTCTATCACTATATATTGTTTCCTTTCTCTTTTCTATTTTCCTAGTTCTTTAGCCTTATTTTTCCCTTTCAGATTCCCAAAAGGCATTTGTTTGTTTGTTTGTTTGTTTGTTTGTTTGTTTGTTTTATTTATTTTGTCCAATACAAATTGAAAGTTAAGGAGAATAAAAATGTGTAGTAGTAAATATCAGGGAAGGGATAGAAGAGATATGAGAATAGAATACATCAATGAAGAGTAGAGGATGGATATATGGATGGGAGAAAAGATATATAAAATATGGGAGAGACAATTGGACAGGGGATGGAAGGCACACTAGTGCACTTATGCTCGCCCCTTACTGACCTCTAAGGAATCTGGAGAAGTCAACCGTGGAAAGTCTAAGGGAAAAATGTTGGGGGTTGACACCACGGAGTCTGGTAATGAGTTCCATGCTTCAACAACTCGATTGCTAAAGTCATATTTTTTACAGTCAAGTTTGGAGCGGTTGATTTGCAAACAATTTATGCTATATTTTAAACTGAAGCCAGAGATGCAACTTATTGAAAGGTTTTTTTAAAAAAATTGTTACTTGACAAAAGATATAGCTGCTAAATTTTCTTGGATTGGGGTTGTATACACAAGATACAATCAGTCTGGACAATCCTACTCTCAATGTGTAAAAAGTCACTTAGGGGCTCCACATGGATGTGCCTCAGCAGTTTCCCTTGGCACTGATCAGAATACATCTTTCTTCCAAAGATAAAACCATGTAGTATTGGGATTTCTTTCTCTTTTTTTTCAAATTGGGGAAGAGGGTATTTGGGGCAGCTCGAAAATGTTTGCCTATTTTCTCTATCAACTGTGCAGCAGAGATTAAATTAGCTATATTTTACAATTAATACATTTTACTTATTGAGTGCTATACTTATGTAGGGAAACCTCTTCTCATGACTTTAATAGGAAAGTGAACACAAGAACAAGGGGACACAATCTGAAGTTAGTTGGGGGAAAGATCAAAAGCAACATGAGAAAATATTATTTTACTGAAAGAGTAGTAGATCCTTGGAACAAACTTCCAGCAGACGTGGTAGATAAATCCACAGTAACTGAATTTAAACATGCCTGGGATAAACATATATCCATCCTAAGATAAAATACAGAAAATAGTATAAGGGCAGACTAGATGGACCATGAGGTCTTTTTCTGCCGTCAGACTTCTATGTTTCTATGTTTCTTGTACCTCTGCTAGATTGAGACAGTTGATCTAAAGTGTTGTCTAAAGGAAGAAGATTGTTATTTCCTCCGTTCTACATTAAGGTCTCTGCAATGGTGGTCATTGCTTTCAAATGGTAGGTACAATTGGATGTTCAAAGCCTTGTTCCTTTTAATGTAGGAATGGAATGGAATGGAATAGACAGAGTTGGAAGGGACCTTGGAGGTCTTCCTGCTTAGGCAGGAAACCCTACACCACTTCAGGCAGATGGTATTGCATGCACTGCAAAATGTAACCAGCAGAAGAAATAACTCTGAGGAACACTTTTTAAATTTTCTTTTTATTTTCAAAATCTATTTCAAAGGAGTGGGTATATTGTTATCAATGGATTTATTTTCAGGGATAGATAGTTCAGCCAAATCATGATTCAAAGTTAATATGATTTGATTCAAATTTGAATCAAATTTGTGATACAATTTGATGTTAAATTTGTGATTCACAATTAAAAACAGTAAGATTCTAATCAAACTGAATATTTGAGATTTGCTTCGATAATAGATTTAACCTTGATTACTTACCTCCAGCTGTGGGTTGTTGTCGTTTTCCCCAGAATTGAGTGAAAATCAAGAGTGACTGACCCTTTAGGGAACATTAAACCTACAAAGTTTTGGCAATATGACTTCAAGGAAGTCACCATAATAACATTTTAAAAATATCCCATCTTCTTCTCTTTTAGGAGAGAAACAAAGATGAAGAGAAGTTTAGCAAAAAAAAACTTCCAGAGAAACTGAGCTGAGTGAGTTCAGTAAATGTCTTACCCCATGCTTAAAAAAAAGTTTTCAAGGACTGTTTAAAAAATAAGTCCCTACTAAAGTTCTAAAGAGACATACCACCCTTTGACCATCCACTTTTCTTGATGGCAGGACTGTTGGCAGGACATGTTGCTTGTTGGCAAAGTTAGCCTCTCTTAGGAAAGTTGATTCCACAGCATGTAAAATGAAAAACTGGAAAAGTGTAGTATTACCATCCATTTCAATGTCATAGATTGTGTTCAAAATGTCTATGGAAAGTCTCAGTCATCCTGGTCATGATAGAATAGAATATAACAGAATTTTATTGGCCAAGTGTGATTGGACACACAAGGAATTTGTCTTGGTGCTTATGCTCTCAGCATACATAAAACGGAAAGATTGCCTCAAAAGTCAGCCGGACTTTGTTTTTCCTTGAAAACATTTCAGTTCTCATCCAAGAAGCTTCTTGAGTTTCATAAGTCAGAACTGAAGAAGCTCTATGGATGAAAAGCGAAATGTCTTCCAGGAAAAACAAAGTCCAGTTGCCTTTTGAAAAAAGCGCTTTTGGGATTATGTTACAAAGAACACAACTAGCTTTACACAAATGGTTTATACAAATACCGTGTAATAGTGCAACAGCAAATACAATCCCCTTGTCCTATTCATACAATTAAAACATATCTAAATCTCTTTTTTGTCTCTCTCCATTCAAGCAAACCTGCCTAACTAAATTGTAACTGACAAAGTGGACCAGAAAAATACTCAAGTAGGAATTCCCAAAAGAACTCCAATGGGCAGATTTTGCAGAGCTGATAACATTGATCAACTGAGTGAGCATGACAATACCAGACAGCCCATTCCACACAGCGATGTCCCTCCACTTGGTCCTTATATGAAGGGAAAATTGCAATCCCATTTGGAGAACTGCAAAAGCGAAATGTCTCTTAAATTTTTGAATGGCCTTTGAATGTCTCCAAAGCTATTTGGTGGTAACGAAAAGTTGATTTGATACATCTAATCAATTTAAAGATGTAATTTGATGGAGTTTGTTTGGAAATGAATAGTCTATTTCAGTAAATGGCAGACAATGAAACAAAACTCTATCCCCAACCATGAAATAGGAATTAACTAATTAAAGGGGGAGACTTGTCACCAATGCTGCACCACATTAATGCTATTTTATATTAATGCTATTTTACATTTATTGCACATCAAATAAAAATTAAAGCCTCTGCAAGGAAGATTTTAATAAAATGTCATGAAAAATTTTCTAATGGATTTGCTTTGGATAAAGTTGATAGCCAAAATCAATTTATTTTTTGAAGACTTAATAAAAGCTGACATTACACATACCTGTAGTCCCATTTCTGGTCAGCCCGGGCTGTCCAATAATTTTTCCACTATCACTTCCATCTTGAAATTCACCTTTTTTTATAGGCCTTCAATGATTCATTTTCAGGATTGATCAAACAAGACAGAACAAACAAGGATTTTTACAGGAATCATATCTCCCGGGTGGGGTGGGCCTTTATTTACAAATTGCAATACATTAAGATTTTTTTTAAAAAAAAGTTAAGTTCTCTACAAAATTGACTTTGTAGTGAAGTAATTATGCGAGCTACATGCTGCTAACAAACTGTGCTTCTGGTTCCATCTTCCTTTTTGAAAGATCTGCCTTCAAAGGAAAAAGCAATGTAGGTGAATTGTATTAGAGATTAATTCATTCCAGGATTAACTATCTCTTTGCCTACAATAATATAGCTTCTGCTAATATGATGGTGTGCCAACCTTAAACTGAAGCTAGATATGTAGTTTTGACCAATTTCCCCAAACAATTATTCTTTTTTTTTTTATAAAACCTATCCAGCAATTTCTAATTGCCAGCAAAATTTTGAGTATATTTGTATCTTCTTCTCCTTTTTGGCAACTGTACTGCATAGAAGGATGCCACACCACAATATTCCCCCTCCTGCAAAATATATTCTATGCTGATTCTTCCATGGTAAAATTGAATTACCTTTGACTTCTCTTTAGCAACCCAAGGCTACCTAATTCTATCTTTGTTTGCTGGCCACTTTACTATTTCTTCTGCCCTGAGTCAACTTCAGTACTGCTAACATTTTGCCAGCTTCCCTTTCCAGTTTCTTCTCCATGAGAGATTCTTTTTGTATAAAAACCTTTTATCTCAGTACTTTCCCAGCCTTAGGTTACCACTACAACTACCATTTAGGTGGTCACATGACAGACTAACAGTGGGTGATAACCTTCTTCATTCTGTCATAGCACTGTCAGATGACATAGATAGCATCCCTTCCCTAAACTGACTCCAGAAGTCATACTAATTTAATGCAAACCCAACTACATCCCCCAAAGGTCTTTCCCATTGCTGGGTTGAAAACTCTCCTTAACTCTGCAGAATACTACACCAGCTTGAAATTTGTTGTCCTCTTGCCAATCTCTTTTTTGTCTCTAATAGCTTTCTTGCCAACTTCTGCCTAGTCATTTGACTTCCTTCCCAGATAATGGGTAAAGAGCCTAAAGGATTTTACAAACCTTAAGACTGCCCTTGGATGAAGTTGAAAAAGAAGGTGAAATATTTCTTTAATCCTGGTACAGCCAAGGGTGACTTAAGCTTATCTTGCTCCCAGACTGGGGATAAGATGGATGTGAAACATGGCAGAAAAAAGATGTTTCCAGGACATGTTTATGCCATGGTAGGAAGCCAGGAATAAAATGTCTTATGTCTAAAACAAGCCAAGTTAGCAATGACTGAACTAATGCCACATGGAATCACAACTGCTATGATTGTGATAACATGATGCCTTAATAATGCTAAACAGTACTAGAGCAGAAGTGATTCCAGTGTACTGACAAATCTCCACAGATGTTATTATCACTGTCAAAAAATATTAGAAATAAAGTTCCCTGCAATACAAGTAGTTCTCAACTTTTAACTTAAATTTGAATCCAAAGTTTCTAAATTAGTTAAGTGAGTTTTGCTCCATTTTAAAACTTGTCTCACCACATTTGCTGAGAGAATCAATGTGGTTGTTAAATTAATAACACAGTTGTTAAGTGAATCTGGTTTCCCCATTGACTTTGCTTGTCAGAAGGTTGCAAAAGGGGGTCACACGACCTCACGACACTGCAACCATCATAAATGTGACTCAGTTGTCAAGCATCCAAATGTAAATCCCATGATCATGGGGATATTGTAATGGTTGTAAGTGTGAAAAATGGCCATAAGTCACTTTTTTCAGTGCCGTTGTAACTTCAAACTGTCATTAAGTGAGCTGTTATCAGATGAGGACTATCTGTACCTCAGTCTTCATTGCAAGTACTGTAAATTAAATGGAGCTTTTCAGGGGAGACAGAGGAATTATTGAGTCTGTCATCTGCATCTCTATATCTGTCTGGTTTGGTTCTGCAAACCAACAAGACAGACACAGATTTCAGAGAATAATTAGAACTGCAGAAAAACAGTTACTACCAATCTGCCTTCCATTAAGGACCTGTATACTGCATGAGTCTAAAAGAGAGCTATACATAACTTTTTCAACTTCTACCCTCAAAATGACACTATAGAGCAGTGTTTCCCAATCTTGGCAACTTGAAGATATCTGGACTTCAACTCCCAGAATTCCCCAGCCAGCATTCACTGGCTGGGGAATTCTGGGAGTTGAAGTCCAAATATCTTCAAGTTGCCAAGGTTGGGAAACACTGCTATAGAGTACTGCACACCAAGACAACTAGACACAAGAACATTTTTCCCAAATGCCACCACTCTAAGAAAACAATTCCCTCAATACTGTCAAGACTTATTTATTAAGTCTGCACTACTTTTTATCTCCTTGTTGTTCCCATCAACCATCTCTTCCCACTAATTTATTTATTTATTTATTTATTTATTGGATTTGTATGCCGCCCCTCTCCGGAGACTCAGGGCGGCTAACAGCAACAATAAAGCAGTGTACAATAGTAGTCTGATGTTAGAAACAATTAAAAACCCATTAATATAAAAAAACCAAACATACATACATACCATGCATAAAATTGTAAAGGCCTAGGGGGAAGAGGGTCTCAATTCCCCCATGCCTGACGGCAGAGGTGAGTTTTAAGCAGCTTACGAAAGGCAAGGAGGGTGGGGGCAATTCTAATCTTTGGGGGGAGTTGGTTCCAGAGGGCCAGGGCCGCCACAGAGAAGGCTCTTCCCCTGGGTCCCGCCAAGTGACATTCTTTAGTTGACGGGACCCGGAGAAGATGCACTCTGTGGGACCTAACTGGTCGCTGGGATTCGTGCAGCAGAAGGCGGCCCCTGAGATAATCTGGTCCGGTGCCATGAAGGGCTTTATAGGTCATAAGCAACACTGTATGACTGTAATATATTGTTTGTATCCTTACAGGTTATATTGACTTGTTCCTAATATGATTTTATTGCTAATTTGTACTAAGATTATCATTAACTGTTGTACCCCAGGATTCTTGGCAAACTTATCTTTTCCTTTATGTACACTGAGAGCATATGCACCAAGAAAAATTCTTTGCGTGTCCAATCACACTTGGCCAATAAAGAATTCTATTCTATTCTATTCTATTCTATTTAGTAACCACAAATTATCATAAACAAAACTGCACAAACCTGTATGGATGGAAAAGAACTAACAGATCACCTGAATTGTCCATAGGTCCTTGTGTGAATAAGTCAGAGTGTCTGTTAAGAGCATATGCACTAAGACAAATTCAAATTCTTTGTGTGTCCAATCACACTTGGCCAATAAAAAATCTATTCTATTCTATTCTATTCCCATGATGAAAAAGACCTGTAGGGAGAGAGGAAAGGTGAATCCCTGCATCATGATTGGAAGGCACTGATCCCTTTCATATGCCTGTTTGCCAAAAAACAGGATGCTGCAATGCTCTAATGCACAGTGCATCACAGGCAATATGGAGTCTGTGCCAAGGAATGGTTGAAGAATCATGCCAGATGTCAGCGTTCTGAGTAATGCACCCATTAAAAGCATAACTCCAAGGCAGGTAGATTTCTCAAAGGATATGTTTATTGGATACATCATATCGGCACAGCCAGTGAAAACCAACTCTGACCGTTCCCACATCTTTCACCTAATTAAAAGAATCAAACCCCTCCTTCCCAAGTGTCACCAGTCACATTGTCCAATAGAAGATAGAAGGCAGGCACTTCTCCACTTTCAATGACCTTGATTCCCACAAAAAAGCATTTTGTTTTGACTGGAGCCTGGCTAACTACTTCCCCCCTTCTTTCCCCCTTTCTAGCTTTGTGGCAACTATGAGGCAGCATAAGATGGCTTCATCCAGGTTGTCTTGAGAGTTGATGCCGGAACACTACGGGAATGTGGAGATATGGATGCTTAATAAGGCAGGGCTGCAAGGCTTCAAATAGAAGTTGTCAAGAGAAAGCCACACAATGCCATTTCTTTGTATGCTGGTGGAAAAAGATAGAAATGCAAAATATCTGCAACCTTTACTGGTAGTGCAAGTTGTGTGCATTTTCTCAGTATAATAATAATAATCATAATAATAATTATTATTATTATAATAATAATAATAATTATTATTATTAATTATTTGTATGCCGCCCCTCTCCAAAGACTTGGGGCAGCTCACAACAATAATAAAAACAATGTTACAGTGGAACAAATCTAATATTAAAAGAGAAAAAAACATATAAAACCTCATCATTTAAAACCAAACAACACATACATACTAAACATAAAATATAAAAGCCTGGGGAAGGTGTCTCAGTTCCCACATGCCTGGCGATATAGGTGGGTCTTGAGTGATCTCCAGGGGGAGTTGATTCCAGAGGGCCGGGGCCGCCACAGAGAAGGCTCTTCCCCTGGGGCCCGCTAAATGACATTGTTTAGTTGACAGGGCCCGGAGAAGGCCACCTCTGTGGGTCCTAACCGGCCGCTGAGATTTGTGTGGCAGAAGGCGGTTCCGGAGATACTCTGGTCCAATGCCATGTAGGACTGTAAAGGTCATAACCAACACTTTGAATTGTGAGTGGAAACTGATAGGCAGCCAGTGCAGGCCACGGAGTATTGTAGAAATGTGGGCGGATCTGGGAAGCCCCACGATGGCTCTCGCGGCCGCATTCTGCACGATCTGAAGTTTCCGAACACTTTTCAAAGGTAGCCCCATGTATAGAGCATTGCAATAATCGAACCTCGAGGTGATGAGGGCATGAGCGACTGTGAGCAATGACTCCCTGTCCAAGTAGGGCCGCAACTGGTGCACCAGGCAAACCTGGGCAAACGCCCTCCTCACCACAGCCGAAATAAATCATATGGTTTTAACCATTGGTAAGAAATGATGTTATCCTGTTTTCCTGTCACTGTGCTTATGATTTTGCCTGGTTTGAGGAACTATTATAGTAACGCCATGCTACGTGTGTCCAAACTTATTTAGGCAGGAACAGTAATCTTCAGTGGAAGGGGGATGTTTTCATTAGATGGTTATGATTACAATCCTAAATGCCTTGATGAGGTACATCTATCTTAATTGAAAGTAAAATTCACATGAGTATCTCCCTCCACACATTTAATTTGTCAAAAATCCGAATTTTCGTTATTTATTTCCTTAATAGGAGCAATTCTAGGAATGGTGACGTGACAGTCTTACTTATTTATTCCATTTGTATGGAGGACCATCTCAAGAAAGTGACTGTTCCCCATTTAATGCCTCCTACTTGCACTGGATTTTAGGAGCCTTCATCTGCAAGTCAGCATGACCTTGCATGTCTTGAATGGGGAATATGTGAGAACAAGGTGTACCATGTAAATGGTGCTAAATTATTTACAACCATGGGTATTCCGATAAGGAAATGAATGTCACTGGGCTGCTCCACAGTGGCAATGAAAGGTAAAAATGTGTGTGAGAGATAGAGAGGAAGGAAGGGAGAGACAGTATGTGTGTGTGTGTGTGTGAGAGAGAGAGAGAGAGAGAGAGAGAGAGAATGTATGTGTGTGTGTGTGTGAGAGAGAGAGAGAGAGAGGGAGACAGAGATAGAGATAGAGAGAGACAGAGAAATCAAGAAAAGGAGAGAGAGAGAAACAGAGAGGCAGAGAGAGACACACACACAAAAATCAAGAAAAGGAGAGACAGAGAGACAGAGAGAGACAGAGAGAGACAGAAATTGACAGAGAGATAGAGAGACAAAGGCAGAGGCAGAAACAGAGACAGACAGACAGACAGAGACAGTGGCAGTGGCAGTGACAGAGACAGAGACAGAGACAGAGAGGGGGGTGAGACGTAGTTTTACCTGACTAATAGTACCTTTTGTTGCTTGCTTTACTGTGAGCCCACAGAAAACACAATGTGCAGTATATAGACAGATGAAGGTAATCAAGCAAGAATATCCTGATCACAGGCAAGCTTAACCAATCACCTGCAATTTATTAATGCACTGCCATGAAACTGACCTTACTGTATTTGGAAACCTAGATCCTGTAGATTTTAATATGTAAATGTTAAATGCCTATCATCACAAACAGGCATTTGGATAGGTCTGATGGTACTGCTGTCAAGAGGAATATCTTCAATGTGATTTTTTTCTTTGATATTTCTAATTGTCCACTCACATTCCCTTGTGTAAACTCCTGTTAGTACTGCTACCCATTGGAGAAGCACATTTCAACATGATAGCTCAGTTGGTTTCAGCTATTCATCCCAAATGCTTCTTCTCAAATTAGGTTTGTAGTTCTCTGATTATTTCCTTATTTTCTAGAAATAAATGAGACAGTGTCCCTAGATTAATAGGAGTATACATCCTTTGGCAATCTATTTTGTGTTTTGTCCTTCGAGGAGAAAATCCAAAGCTGCATTCAAGCAACTTCAATAATTTTTGATGTAATTATGATAAGGCTGGACGAGGAACAACGGTTGGAAACTGACCAAGGAAAGATTCAACTTGGAGATAAGAAAGAATTTCCTGACAGTGAGAGCGATCAACCAGTGGAATGGCCTGCCAGCGGAGGTTGTGGACTCCCCAAATTTGGACATTTTCAAGAGGAGATTGGACTGCCATTTGGCTGGAGTGCTGTAGGATTTCCTGCTCAGGCAGGGGGTTGAACTTGATGACCTGTAAGGTCCCTTTCAACTCTAATAATAAATAAATAAATAATAGATAGTGATGATAAGGGATGGAAATAAACACCCTTTTGAATAGTCTCTGGTTGAAACTGTTCATGCTCAGTGTTTCCATATCAATTTACACACACTTTTTTCTTTGCAGCTGTGTAATCAAAAGTTGAGAGATGCGGCGCTGGTGGCTCAATGCTGAGTTTGTCAATCAGAAGGTTGGCAGTTCAGTGGATCAAATCCCTAGCACCGCATAATGCAGTGAGCTCCCATTACGTGTCCCAGCTTCTGCCAACCTTACCAGTTCAAAAGCACATTAAAAATGCAAGTAGAAAAATAGGGACCACTTTGGTGGGAAGGTAACAGGACTTCGTGCACCTTTGGCATTTAGTCATGTTGGCCACATGACCACGGAGATGTCTTTGGCTTAGAAACAGAGATGAGCACCCTGCCCCACCCAGAGCTGGAAATGACTAGCAAGCATATGTAGGGGAAGCTTTATCTTTACCTTTTTAATCAAAAGTTACCGAGTGTTCACCTTCCTCTTTCACAATATGTGACATAATAGCATAATGTGAGGCATTACAAGCTAACTTTACTGGTAATTAGGGATTGTCACATGGAACCACCAGGTTTGATGTCATTGTTTTCTTTCCTACTGTGAAATATTTTTCCATTGTTTTGTCCACTGCTACATCCCCTTGAATTGTACTGAAGAGTCCAACAGGTGGAACATGATGACTGCATTTGGCAAGTACAGTATCTGTTTTAATAATTAGCAAGCTCTGAAAAGGCCTACATCTCTCATACACCTTGGGGCATTTTCAACTGTTTCAGTTTTCTCTGCACAATTGTATATGATTCATGTATCAAAGTTTGACTGCAATATCAGATGTATAAAACCCCACAATTGCTGCACTATGCTTTGAGACCATGCATATAAGTAACAATGATGTTATTTAAATATAATTGGGCTGTTTTGAACTACCTGAACCATGGATTTATTGCCAACTTATTGGTACTGATGGAAGAAAAAACCTAGATATAACGTTATAACCATGCATTTGTTTTTATGATGAAAAACACCTTGGAATTCTCCTCTGTTTTGACCCATAAATGAACTACAACTAAGTCCAACAAAATTATACAAAGATTTTAATACCTGTCCCTGTAATAAAAGACATCTTTTAAAACCCCGTAGATTTGGATAGTTCCACAATTTTTAACTAGAGAAAACACTGGTACAGTCCATGGACTCAAACAACTTTTGACAGCAAAAGTTAGTTCAGTTTCTACTGTTTTGCAGGGAGCCTTTGAACTGGAAGTGCTTTGGATGCAATGTTGTCTTCTAACATATTTGTTATTTTTGCTATACTTGGATGCAATGATACCCTAATTAAACATAGACACAATGCCATTCGATAGCCATTGATGGAAGTCCAATTCTTTGGCAAATTCCTCATCCAGTTATGGTCCCAAAATCCTGGTCCACTTCCTTTCCCAAAATACTAGTCCTATGTATTCTGCTGCTTGCTGTCTTTTATAGTTACAAGCATCATTCTGTTGGGAACTCTCTTTTCCTCAGCAGCATTTCTACCTGTGAAAGGTCAAAAGGTAACATCCAGCAGTAATCTAATAATTTTGTTTTCTACCAGTTTAACTGTCACTGCTTATTTTGTTTCCCTCCTGAAGAAACCTGGGAATTATACTTTTATGATGTTGCTACAATCTATTAAGGAATCAAGAGATTGTACTGAGCAAGCATCACCGAAGGAGTCAATGCTTACCAAGAAGGAAAAGAGAAAAAGTCAACAGTTACCAAAATAAAATGCATCCAGTTGTTGGGATGCTTCATGGAAAGAGCAGATGAGAAGTAGCTCTGGGATGGGACAATTGTCTCCACAATGGAAAACATAATAGTGATAGAGAAGGGACACTGTTGGAGATTAGGTAATATTTTGGGCTAGCTTAATATTGTTTGGTCTCTACATTTGTATTGAATTACATGATCATTTGGAAATCATTAGAAATACAGTGGCACCTCTACCTAAGAACGCCTCTACTTAAGAACTTTTCTAGATAAGAACTGGGTGTTCGAGATTTTTTTTGCCTCTTCTCAAGAACCATTTTCTACTTAAGAACCCGAGCCCGGAAAAAATTCCCAGGAAATTTGAGAGCGGCACGAAGGCTCAGCCAGTTTCCTGTCATTCCTCCTTTAATCCCGGCCATCTCAGGCTTTACTGGGCTGCCAGAGGAGCCTTTTGGTGGCGCTTAAGGAGGCTTTGACAGTCCAGATGGGAGGTGCGTGCTCCTCCTCGCCACCTAAGAGTCCCACTTAAAAAAAAAAAAGCCTTAATGTTTTGAATTTTTTTTATTTCCCTCACCTCACCTCAACTTCTTCCTTCGGCAGCGACTGTCCTCCTCCTCCTGTTCCTCTTCCTCCTCCCACCCAAATTCCAAGCTTTTATTTTTTTTCCTAATGGTTTTGCATGCATTATTTGCTTTTACATTGATTCCTATGGGAAAAATTGCTTCTACTTACAAACTTTTCTACTAAAGAACCTGGTCATGGAACGAATTAAGTTCTTAAGTAGTGGTACCACTGTATATGTTTCTACAAGTGTAAATTTGGCAGCTTGGTCCCCAACCAAGATGGAGTCCTACATTTATTTTAAATACATTCATTTATTTATCTGGTAATTTATATTCGTTTGTTTGTTAAATGTATTGGTCTCCCATCTTACCACAGAATAACTCTGTGCAACTGACAATCATAAAATATAAACATTTGTATAAATATTAAAAATGAATAAATACCCAGGAACATTAATGAGACTTTTGCCCAGGAAGAAGGACTCTATAACTAACATATTCTAGCAGTGATAAGTAACAATTACTGCACAAAAAAAATATTTTTTTAACAGTTAGAGATTGCAGGTAGCTGAAGAACAAGGTGGAAATATGAACTGGGCAAGTTACAAATTCTATCACAGAATTATAATGCTCTAATTTACCTAGAAAGAATAATGGACTGTGGTCTTTTTTTTTCAGTTTTCAAGAAAGATATACAGTATACTATTCATCTACAAGTTTAAAGTGCGTAGAAATCAAGGCTTTCTGCTTAAGACTAGTCTCCAAATTTAAGCCCATAAGCAGTTTCAGGAATGTGTACACCCAGACACCCCTAATATTAACATCAATGTAACCTAGTCTGTTTCCCTGAAGACTTTGGGCTGTCACCCAGAGCAGTTGACAGTGGGATTAACACTCTATTCTGCAACACTCAGGCAATATTACTGTAGTTTTTCCTGTTGCCTAGCAACAAGGGCACCCAGAAGCTTGACAAAGAATTTCTCCACAAGCTGTGTTTGTCCAGAATAGGCACTCATCACTGCTCTGCAAACAGTAAGCAAACCCCCTCCTCCCCTTTATTTACTGAGGCAAAGCAAAATGAAACTCCATATCCCACAAGGGACTTTTAAAGTAAATTTGTTAGATAATCAAATATTTGCAGGTGCCTGCGAGGAGATATTGATTAAAGAGAGATCTAAACTGTCTGGTTAATTTGAAGGGCTTGTTTGTCTATATACCCACAGAGTCTTTCTAATGGATTATTCTTTCTGACCAGGTCACTACTCTGGAGAGTTCCCAAGGATCAGCTTTTCAAGTAGCAGACCCAGCATAGAAGAGTCATCCCAGATATTCCTGGCATTTTTATTTTATGGCAGACATGTTAATGCTGCATCTTCAGCTTTGTTTAATTTCCCTGGAAAACGTTCAGTGTTTCTCTCTTGTTGCATAACTGTAAATCTAGGATTTTAATTTAATTTATTAAATTTATATGTCGCCCAACTCTTTTTGAACCCTTTATCCTCAAACCAATAAGAGAGAATATACATAGTAACCAGGTTTAAGGATAAAGCAGGGAGAAAAAAAAGTCTACCCTATTATAAAATCTTCAATGATTAATAATAATAATAATAATAATTATTATTATTATTATTATTATTATTATTATTATTATTATTATTTATTGGACTTGTATGCCACCTCTCTCCGAAGATTCGGGGCGGCTCACAACAATAATAAAACAATATAGCAGTAAAACAAATCCAATATTAAAAAAACATATATAAAACCCCAGCAATTAAAACAATACAGCACATACATACCAAACATAAAATATAAAAGCCTGGGGGAGGATGTCTTAGTTCTCCCATGCCTGGTGATATAGGTGGGTCTTAAGTAATTTGCGAAAGACAAAGAGGGTGGGGGCCGTTCTAATCTCTGAGGAGAGTTGATTCCAGAGGGCCGGGGCCACCACAGAGAAGGCTCTTCCCCTGGGGCCTGCCAAATGACATTGTTTGGTCAATGGGACCCAGAGAAGGCCAACTCTGTGGGACCTTATCGGCCGCTGGGATTCGTGCGGTAGAAGGCGGTTCCGGAGGTAGACAATGATCAATCAGAATAGAGCTGTGAGGGACCAACTCCCTGCTCAAACAGGAGACCCTATACAATTTGAGACAAGGGGCTATTCAATCTCTTCTTTAAAAACCTCCAATGATGAAGCACTCAAAACTTCTGAAGATGAACTGTTTCGCTGGTTAATTGTTCACGCTACTAGGAAGTTTCCCCTAAATTCCAGGTTGTTTCTCTCCTTGATTAGATTCCATCTATTGTTTCTTGTTTTGTCTTCTGGTGCTTTGGAAAATAAATTAAGCCCCACCCATTTTTTGTAGGAGCCCCTCAAATAGAGGTGGGGCTCTTGTCTCACAATCAGGAAGCTGTGAGTTCAATCCTAGGTAGAGGCAGATGTAGAGTCTCCTGTTTGGGCAGTGGCTTGGACTAGATGACCTGCAAGGTTCCTTCCAACCCTGTTAATCTGTAAATACTGGAATATTGCAATTGCATCTCCCCTAGTCCTTCTTTTCTCTAGACCAGCCGTACCCGGTTCCTGCAAGTGTTAGTCATATGTTTTAGTCTCCTAGTTGTTCTTTCTCTGTACTTTGTTCAAAGGTCTCAACATCTTTTGGTCATGTGGTGACCAAAATTGGATGCAGTATTCCAGGTGTGGTATTACTAAGTAATAATACTATGCCCAGATCCCATCACCATTTTATTCTCAGAGAAGGTTTAATATTTGGGGAAACATATTTTGAGAAACATCTTCACAAAACCAAATGGATGGATCCAGCAAAAAGGACCATGTCCCTTCTCTCTAGCACAAAGCAAATTTTAGCCTTTTTAAAGTTCAGTTTGAAGAGCATGTTTGCATGAATAATAAATTTCTTTTAAAAAAGAAACAGTTTCATTGCTTGGGCATTGCAATTTATTGAGAGACATTTATTTTCCTCTTTCTTTTCCTATACAATATTTTTACAACATATTTTCACATTCTTATAAAAGGATCAGTTCTAAGCTTCACCCCTAAACAATCATATTATTTTTACTCTTCAGAAACATGGGAAATCAAGTGATACAGGAAGAGAATTGGATATTAAATACTTTTATAAAATAATGTTGAATACAAATATATTTAAGGAGTAGGTGAGGAATGTAACCACCTGGTAAGGCTAGAAGGGAAACAAACCGATGAGAAGATTATAGAAAACTGTTTAAAAGTAGCAGGAAAAAATGTAGTACAATCAGCAGAAGATTTTTACAGGATTTTTTTAAAATTAAAAGAATAACAATAGCAATAGCATTTAGACATGCACTGCTTCACAGTGCTTTACAGCCCTCTCTAACCTGTTTACAGAGAATAAGCATATTGCCCCAAACAATCTAGGTCCGCATTTTACCGACCTTGGAAGGATGGAAGACTGAATCAACCTTTAGCCTATGAGTTTCAATCTGCCAAACAGCAGAGGTAGCTTGCAGAACTGCACCCTAACCACTGCGCCACCAAGGCCAGATTCTGAGGCACTGAAATGCAAGCTGTCCAGAGTTACCTCATGGTGAGATGGTTGGAGAAGAAGTTGAATGGATGGATGGATGGATGGATGGATGGATGGATGGAGTGGGTGGGTGGGTGGGTGGGTGGGTGGGTGGGTGAGTAAGTAAGTAAGTAAGAAAATTTATTTCTCTAATGGAATGTTAGAGAAATAAACTTGGGAGACTGAAATAAATTTTAAAAAATCTTTGCAATTTTTAATCTGAATTGTTGAAGAACAGAAAACTTTTATAACATTTGCCTTTTCTTTGAAATAAGTATTATAAGCATCTGAAGCTGACATTCCAGACACTCACATGAATCTATAATTACAGAAATGCCTACATCTCTGAAGCATGAATGGACAACATAAGTCCTTTAGATGTTGTTGAGTACCATCACTTCTTATCCCTGCTGAAAACCAACATTTCCATACATATCTTTAGGAAATACTCATCACAGATTCATTAGAGATTGTTTGGAAAGCAGAAAGAAAGGGGGAAACAAAGAATAAAATGTATACTTTGGCTGAGATGGGAGCCAAAGTAATAATATAGAGTTCAGGCTTGCATGAAGACTTACATTTATTTATTTATTTATTTATTTATTTATTTATTTATTTATTCATTCATTCATTCATTCATTCATTCATTCACTCACTCACTCACTCACTCACTCACTCACTCACTCACTCATTTACTCATTTACTCATTTACTCATTTATTTATTTATTTATTTATTTATTTATTTATTTATTTATTTATTTATTTATTTATTTATTTATTTATTTATTTATTTATTTATTTATTTATTTATTCGACTTCTATGCCACCCAATCCCAAAGGACTCAGGTGCAACTGCATATACAAACACTTATTCAGTGCAGGTATGTTAATTTGTTAAACTTCTGAGCCTTCTTTGAAGATACAGGTTTTATCCTAACTGCTTATGAGGCTAGATTAAGCCCTTTTGCAATGCCTACACACAGCTAGAGATGCCACTGAAAATTAGATATAGAAACATAGAAACATAGAAGATTGATGGCAGAAAAAGACCTAATGGACCATCTAGTCTGTCCTTATACTATTTCCTGTATTTTATCTTAGGATGGAAATATGTTCACCTCAGGCATGTTTAAATTCAGTTAAAGCACTGTTGCTAGAAATTGTGCATCCCCAAACCATGACTATCATTTTATTTGCTAGTTATTGAAAACAAGATGCTTTCCCACTGTCCTCCTCTGAGGAAATGCCAGCATTTATCTTATTTAATATAAAATGAATGAATAATGAACCATTAATATAGAATCTTGGTCATTAATGTGGATAGAGTAATCCATAATGAGTGCCAAGGGAAATAAAGCCAAGAGAAGAAAAACCAATATCTTTCATGAAAATTCAGCAATTTGTGCCCTGATTTTATGTCAGAGTATCTGACCTAAAGGATATATAAAGGCCTATCTTTATTTATAACCGGAGTCATCAGTAGAAGTCTTGCTTTGCATCCTGTCACCAGGCAGGGCATATTTGGCAGTGATGTGAACAGTTTTCAGACGGCCCTAGAATTTTTTCCCAAGAAACAATTAAGTGGTACCATGTTGGGGGTTTTCAGAAAGACAGGCAAGATTGAGGGGTTGGGGTGGGGGACAGCTTCAGAAAGGTTTTTAATCCGTCTGCTCTGATGTGCTTTCTAAGCCTTTTAAAAAATATTTTAGCTGTATTAAATGTTTTGGGTTTTTTAGTATATTAAAATGTGTGCTTGGGGTTATATCTTCCTTGGGACCTTTTTGATCAATATTTTTATTACATTTTGGTTTATGTCAGTACAATGAACAGAGACCAAAGAATAAATGGCTAATTAAGGAAGGAAAAGGGAAACTTGGGTAGCTGTCAATAGTTATAGGTTACTTTCATTATCAAGCTTCAGTGTGGTAAACAAAGTACTTTATCTACTGTTAAAGTATTGAGTCCAGGAGAGTTATTTTACAGATTTAAATCTGGTATACAAACATTGTTATAAATGAATTAGTAAGAAAGGCCACATTTTTTCACTGTTTTCATTGTAGATCCACCTTTGTCAACTACAGACAAAAGCAGTGGTAGCCCAATGTTGTAGTAACTGTGCTTATAGCACATATACTAGGGGTGGGTTCCAGGTTGTGGCCATAGTTCCCTCTAAGCTGAGCAGTGAGCAATCGCTCACTTAAAAATCAACATCAACTCAGAGTTTTCCAAACCTGCCCAGAAGCCGAAAGGGAAAGAGTGAGAGGGAAGGAGGAAGAGAGGAAGAGAGAAACAGATAGAAAAAAGAGAGGAAGGAAAAGAGAAAGAAAAAGAATGGGAGTAAGGAAGAGAGAAAGAAAATCAAAATCTAGTTTGAAACTAGCTCAACTATTTAAGTGGCATTTTGATATTGATAGAGTTGCCCTCTTATGAGCTCACTGTTATAGACACACAGTACAGTATTTTATTTTGAAATTCTCTGAGGCAAAACAGGGTGGGTTTTTTGTTTGTTTGTTTGTTTGTTTGTTTGTTTGTTTATTATTTCTGTGCCGCCCAGTCCCGAAGGGACTGCCGCTCAGACACTATACTTTTCTGCCCACCCCCCCAAAAAATTAGAGGGAACACTGGTTGTGGCACTGCTAGTTTGCTCAGGGATGCACCCCGCACGCAGGCGCAGTACTAAAAAAGGGCTTCTGCAAGATTTTTGTTTTCTTTAGGCACTACCAAGAGAACTGGATCAAGGGTCTGGCAGGCCTGGGTTGCTGCCAGTTCCAGAGATCCAGGCCACCAAGTTACTGCCTATGATATAGAACCAAAAGAGTAAGAAATCACCTCTGACACCTACACACTATATGTGTGTACCAACGTCATTCCGTGAGTGAATTTGGGTTTCTGCCTGTTGAGTTAACTTTGACTTTCTTTCTGACAAAACCTGTACATGGCAAAGATTTAAATATGATATATTTTTGCCAATTTGAGTGTATACTTACCATGTAGGTAGGTAGCTAGCTAGCTAGCTAGCTAGCTAGCTAGCTAGGTAGATAGATAGATAGATAGATAGATAGATAGATAGATAGATAGATAGATAGATAGATAGATAGATAGATAGATAGATAGATAGATAGATAGATGATAGATAGATAGATAGATAGATAGATAGATAGATAGATAGATAGATCCATTCTTACACACTCGAAAAAGTGAATATGGCAGGTGCAGAAATATGGATATCCTCCTATTTATTTTTCCTATTAATAAATCTTTAAATGCTCCTAAATACCAGTGTTAACTGTAAGAAATACCTGTAAGAAACAGAAGTCACAGGCAGGATCTGGAAGAACAATTAAAATCTCTGCAAGAACTGCCCCCAAATTGATGAAATGTACAAAACAGAACCTGGAGGCTACAACAGATGGCCAACTGCAAACTTTACCCACCTCTGGAGTGGTTAGCTACAGGTTAACGGTATAGCAATTTCCCTGCACAACAATGATCTACACAGGAGAGTTGTGAGATAGAAACCTCTATTGTGTTAAAACAAAATTATCATCTGAAGTATGCAAAAGCAAATCTGGATTAATCTGGGGTTGTTGGTTTGTTTTTGTTTTTTTTGAAACACAGTGTTTTGAATTGAAAAATCTAAAACTGAACTTTCAGCAATAAGCACACAAAATATGCTTGATAAAAAAATAGATGCAAAAATCTTTGAAAAAAAAACCTGTATCATGCCAACTATCAAGAGCAAATTGGTAGCTCTGTTATGTTTTGGTGTTCATGGCACAAGAAATATTCCACCGGTGCAGGGAATAATGAATTCAGCCAAATAACAATACATCCAAGAAGCTAATTTCCCACCATTGGTGAAAAGTAGGTATGCATTGAAACTTGCAGAAGGATGTCTTGTTTAATTTTGTGCTATGGGAACATTGGTCAACCTCTATTCACTTGAATAGCTCTTGAAACATACAATTTGACCAGAGGTTGCTAATTTTTTTCAATTGACGTGACTGTAGCAGCTGAAATTCAGCTATATCGATGTAGCTAGGTTGTGCTGTGAGTGAGCAATGGGTATTATTACTCTTTGCATTCTAGGGCTATTTTTCAGTTTTCTTACATTTCCAATTACACCTCAGAGTTGCCATCGATCTATTTGCCGTTAGCATGGAACTCAGAGATGCTCTGATCTATTTAATGTAAAGTCTCTACCTTCATTAACCCTCCTTTTTGTTTTAAGGCAGACCATTTAAATTGATCGCTATTAAATAAAAATCACAAGTGCTATCAATCCCTCTGCTTCGGAGAGTTAAAATAAGCAACGATTAGACCGGGAAGCAATTGCTTTTTGTAATCTTTTTGCTTAAACTACTGCATTAGTTCTAACATGTAGATTTAAAACTGCTTCCTGCATACATTGATATTGTTTAGGGAAAAACAACAAAAGAAAATGGATCATTGATTTGAATTGAATAACATTGAATCTAACTTGTATATGTCATCCCTGCTGGTGGATTAATATTATTTACATACTATCCTGACCCACACTAACCTGATCCCAGATCCCTTTATCCTTTCAAAGGTTTTTTGGGTATGTCCTTTTACCAATCTGGCCAAGACCTGTAGAATTGTATATACTGGGTAGGTCATAGTTGAGTATTCACATAGAAATAATCTAGTAAATTCTGCCTATATGTAGAAGTATAAGGCGGGTGGGGGGAGAGAGACCCATGCTTTCAAAGTAGATACATTTGCATTCTACAATACATTTTGGGGAGATCATCTAAATTAAAAACATGGAACCACCTAAATGACTTTATCTTCTCTGAAGCTGGCTGTTTAGATTGTGTGTGAATGAAGAGGCAAGATATAGGAACAGTTCAGCATCTTTTGTTAGCTATTGCTAGAGTATATAGCACTGGCCTACTTTTCTTGATTGTTGTAGGGAAAAGTTTGGAGAAGGAGGTGCACACCAGTGGTGGATTACTCTTGGTTTGGCACAGTTCTAAGAACCAGTAGCGCAGGCGGAAGGAGACTCCGCCCACCCAGGCTTCTACTTCCTTTTGTACTTAAATAAAATGAAAATATACAAATACTGCCCCATAAATCGATGGAACATAAAACCCTAAAAATGAATTCGTACCTTCCTCTGAAATATCCAAAATGAATATAATATATAGAACTAAAGAAAACAAACACACAATTCCACACACTAGATACAAATACTCCATATTAGATCACTTAATAGTGATAGTCAACAATATGGTTGACAAATTATGTCTTTTATATAACAAATAAATATATGTATGTAGTGAAAGAAAATATTAATTGATGATAAGCAAATAACTATCTATGTGCATATATCGAACACCACTGAAACTGAACGCCTTATATGTTGTTTACGTTTATAAATTGATTTGTCTGTCCATTTTCTTTCATTTTTCTTTCTTTTTTTATTTGTATGTTCTCTTTGTTTAAATTGTTTTTATATGTAGAAACTTAATAAAGATTATTTTTTTAAAAAGAAGTGTTGAGCACATGTGCGAGTGCGAACTGGTAGCAACAAGTTTTAGAACCCACTATGGGTACACTACACACCATCTCAACATACTACAGAAAAAGCAGGAAAAGACCAGACAAATCTAAATTTGTATGGAATAAGAATGCCAAATATACACTGAAGATGCCAGTCTGAAGAAACATGCATTTCAAATAATGGGAAAAACATGCAAGCATTTTCCTGCAGACTTCTGGTTGTAATGAAATAGCACAATGTTCCTTAAAAGAGTAGAATGAAGGTAGTGCTGAACACATTAGCAACGAAGTAGAAGTGAACTTGGCAGATTTGTCTCTCCCTAGGCCTTTCCTGATCAAAAATAGCCTCAGCACGATAAGCTAGATGAGTTAATATCCAGTTCAGAGAGCTGAGGTGCATTTGACATATGGATCTCTTTGAAATACAATCAGCACAATTGCCAGACAACTGACTTGAACCACTTAACATATTGTGCTATACTGGCACTCAGTCAGTTGCTTCTGCTTCTGGTCTGTTTCCAGGCACAAATTGGAATGGTGGTGTTTCTCCTCAAAGGCCTACATAGCTTGCCTATTCTGAGATTAGCCTGCCTCAGCACTGTGATTAGATAAAATCAGATGCTTCCCCCATGTCAAGGTATGGTTACTCCTGAAGTTACGAGTACAACTGGGCCCAGATTTTCTGTCACTAAGTGTTCTGTCGGACTCTCTGGTAGACTCCTCCCAAAAATTCACAGGTACAAATTTCACACACACACACGTTTGAAAATTCAAAACAATGTTCTTTATAATGAAAATTCACTTAACCTAAGCCCCCTTTTGGTATAGCAAAGAGCACTCGTCTCCAAACAAACTGGTAATTGGTACAAGTCTCTTATCAGTTCTGAGATACTTAGCTTGCAGCTGTGAGGCAATTCACAGTCCTTCTTCTTTCATGAAGTGAAACACACTTTGCTCTGGTTTAGTTTCAAAGTGGGGAAAAATCAGCACACGAAAGGTCAAAGTCAGTAAAGCAGCCACGAAACACAACAATCAGATAACCCTCCACAATGGCCAAACCCACAGGCTGCTCTTTATAGCAGCCTCACTAACTACCACAGCCCCACCCAACCACAGGTGGCCTCATTTTCTTTGATAATAATCTCTCAGTTGTTGTTGCCTATGCATCGCTCTCTGCATGCGTGGCTGTATCATTAAGTCTTGTTCTGAATCCAAGGAGGAGCTAGATAATTGATCTCCTTCTGAGCTGTCTGCCACACTCTCCTCCTCCCTGTCACTCATGTCTTCTTGGTCAGAGGAGCCTTCATCAGCAGATTCCACCGGGGGCAAAACAGGCCTGCAGCATGTGGATGTCTCCCCCACATCCACAGTCCTTGGGGCAGGAGCTGGGCCAGAGCTAACCACAACACTAAGTAAGCTGAGTTTTGCCCCATTTTGCAATCTTTCTTGCCACAATTGTTAAGTGAATCATTGCAAGTTAGTAACATGGTTGTTAAATGAATCTGGTTTTCTCATTGACTTTGTTTATTAGAAGGCCAACTCAGGAAGCTCAAACTGCCGAGGAGCTGCTGATACAGTTCTACAGAGGAATCACTGTCTGTCATCTGCACCTCTATAAATGTCTGGTTTGGTTCTGCAACCCAACAAGACCGACACAGACTTCAAAGGATGATCAGAACTGCAGAAAAAACAATTGCTGTCAACCTGCCTTCCATTGAGGACCTGTATACTGTATGAGTCAAAAAGAGGGCAGTGAAAATATTTACTGACCCCTCGCATCCTGGACATAAACTGTTTCAACTCCTACCCTCAAAACATCGCTATAGAGCACTGCACACCAAGACAACTAGATGCAAGAACAGTTTTTTCCCAAACCCCATCACTCTACCAAACAAATAATTCCCTCAACACTGTCAAATTATTCACTAAGGCTGTATTACTATTAGTATTAGTTTTTCTTATTGTTCCTATCACCCATTTCCTCCCACCTATGACTGTATGACTGTAACTTGTTGCTTGTATCCTTAAGATTTTTATTAATATTGATTGTTTCTTAATTGCTTATTTGACCCCTATGATAATCATTAAGTGTTCCACCTCATGATTCTTGACAAATGAATCTTTTCTTTTATGTTCACTGAGAGCATATGCACCAAAGACAAATTCCTTGTGTGTCCAATCACACTTGGCCAATAAAGAATTCTATTCTGTTCTATTCTAAAATATGACCTTCTGGGATACTGTCATAACTATGAACCAAAATTCGAATTTTGATCATGTGATCATAGGAATGCTGCAACAGTCATGGTTGAATAACAGTCATCAGTCATTTTTTTCAGTGCTGTCATAACATAACACCTGTATGTGATCAATGAGAAGTTCACAGGGCCTTTTTAGTTGTGATGACTTACTTGAAAAACACTCTAGGAATGTGAAAGCCACGGACACAAGTCATATTTTTAGACTTTTAAGTGCTTGATGTCATTGTTGTCATACTGCCTTCAACCACATTTTTTGCCACTTGCAACTCTTTTGTTTGTTTGTTTGTTTGTTTGTTTGTTTGTTTGTTTGTTTGTTTGGTTGGTTGGTTGGTTGGTTGGTTGGTTGGTTGGTTGGTTGGTTGGTTGGTTGGTTGTTTAATTAGATTTCTATGCCACCTTTTTCAACCAACTCAGGGTGGCATACAACATAATGAATACAAAACAAAGTGTATAAGAAATCTAATATTAAAAAAACTAAAAAATTCTATAACCTCATTTATCCTAAACACAAATCATCCACAGTCATCAGCTGGGTCTAGCCACTCCTAACATTGGCCGGAGTTAGCTCTCAACACTCACAGCCCACTATGCCTGCCGGTAGAGATAGGTCTTCAAGGCTTTGCAAAAGGCCAGGAGAGAGGGGGCAGTATGAATCTCTGGAGGGAATTGATTCCAAAGGGCCAGGGCCACCACAGAGAAGGCTCTTCTCCTAGGCCCCACCAGACAACATTGCCTGGCCAACTGGACCTGACCGGCCACTGGGATACATGAGGCAGAAGATGGTCCCATAGGTAATCTGGTCCTAAGCCATGTAGGACTTTATAGGTCATAACCAACACTTTGAATTGTCAACCAAAGCAGCTTGCAGAGTGATGTTGAACTGTGGGCAGATCTTGGAAGACCCACAATAGCTCACCCGGCTGCATTTTGCAGTGCATTTTACAATGTAGCATTTAGTTTATAGCATGAGAAAAAAAATAAACAATAACAGGTAAATAAGAAGGGAACATTTCTCCTATGAGTTTTTTCCCCACCATGAAAAAATACTCTTTTTTTATTTCCTTTAGCTTTTAGCTTTGCAATTACAGACATTTCTATCCCTCTTTCTGTTGTATAGAGAAGTATCAGGTTTTCTGAAAAATTAAGACTGAGAATATGAAAAAAAAAAATCATTGAATGCCATTTGCTTCCTTGGAAAGAAAAAGGCTCTACATTCACTATCGACTTTGCCCTACATACATCTTCACTCCAAATTCCTAAAAGTGTATCTGTGTATTTTGAAACTGCATATGAAAAGAGACGACCCACAGGGTGACAAATCTGGCTGTGCTCAGCAGGAACAGCAACACCTACTGATTCATTATTTCTCCACTCAAAGTTTATCGTAAGTCCCACCTTTATACAGTTTGTGTTTCTTTTTTCCTGCAGGCAATTAAAAGTGTATATCTCCACAGACAGCTTTGTTCTCCCAATAAAAGAAACTTTTTAGTTATGTGCTGCAGTCCTATTTAGAGCTTCAGCTGCAGAATCTATATACCCTGGAGTTTCAATGTGTATGGCTTAATGAGTTTAAATGTATGTGACTTCCATTTTCATGCATGCTTTTGAAGTGGATCAAGCCAACTGATTGGACAAATGTTTGTAGTGTAGCTCCAGCTAAAACTAACACTCCTGCATGTTTCCTGAGTAAAAAAAAAATTTCACGTTCATAATTGTAAAAATCTGCTAATGTGGACTACACTACAGGCAGAATGCTGTTGCATACAGCCTGAATGAAGATTATTAGTCTAACATCTCAAATGAATCAGAGGCTTTCTGAAGAACAGTTTAAAGGATTTACTTTTACAGTTTAAAAAAATGCAGAAAACAGCTTTTATTGTTCATTCCAGTGTTGTCAAAACAAAAAGTTTTCTTGTAGGCTCCAAGGTCATCCCAACAGGTGGCAGTTGATAGAGGAGAGGAGGGACCAAGCAGCCTGCCAGCTACTTTCATTGGACAATGTGACCGGTGACATCTAGGAAGGGAAACATTTGCTCTTTTAATTAGGTTAAAAACTAGAACTTTTAGAATTGGTTTTCACCAGCTGTGCTGATATGATATATCCAATAAACATGTTCTTTGAGGAATCTATCTGCCTCGGAGTTCTGACTTTGGTGGATGCACTACTTGGAACGCTGCCAGTGAGATTAAATGTCATCACTCAACTCCCAACTGTTCAATTCATAAACTACAAAACTTCAATTTCTGAGATCTACACATGAGGAGTGGCTTCCCAGAGTGCACTTTCTCCAGAGAGTTTTCATTGGCCGGAATCCAGCCATTGATCACCACTGTAGTCATCCCACTTTGGCAGGGATGTTTAGCTTGCCATGGTGCTCACCAGAAATCTCTCATGTACCATCAATTCTCAAAGATATATTGCATCGTACTATTATGGAAGGAAATAGATTTTTTTGCAGCAGATAAGAGTGAAAAATAAACATGAGGGCTACCATTAGAGAAGATTGGAGCCAACCACACCATCCTTTTCAAGTCCCAAGCTGACTGTTTGGTTACTCCAAGACCAATAATAGATTATTTCAAAAGCAATAATATTGGTCACCATGATAAGACTCTAGAAAGAGTGCAAAAAAGAGCATCAAATAAATTTAGGGGACCAGAGGTTAAAACGTAACAAAGAATGGTTTATGGTATTGGTTATGTCTAGTTTAATGAAAAGAAGGACTAGGGGAGACATGATAACAGTGTTCCAATATCTCAGGGATTGCCACAAAGAAGAGGAAGTCAAACTATTCTCCTAAGCACCTAAGGGCAGAATAAGAAGAAATGGATGAAAATTAATCAGGAAGAGAACCAGCTTAGAACCAAGGAGAGATTTCCTGTCAGAACAATTAATCAATGGAATGACTTGCCTCCAGAAATTATGGCTGCTACAAGCCTGGAACCTTTTAAGAAGGGATTGGACAGCTGTCCTGAGGGCAGTGACGATGAACCTATGGCATGGGAGCCACAGGTGGCACATGGAACCATAACTGCTGGCATGCGAGCCGTTGCCCTAACTCAGCTCCAACCATGGGGTAGGGCATTTTTACTCTCCCCTGGCTCTGGGGATGCCTTTCACCTGGGGAAGGTGAAACATGAGTCTACTGGGCCCACCAGAAGTTGGGAAACAGGCCGTTTCCAGCCTCCAGAGCGCCTGGGGGAGGAGAGCTGTTTTTGCCCTCGTCAAGCATTGAATTATGGGCGTGGGCACTCGCGCATGCACAATAGTGTGCACACACGTTCTTTTGGCACCCAAGGAAAATAAGGTTTACCATCACTGCCTTTGCTAGTTGGGCAGCATAACAATGGAACTAAATAAATAATTAATTAATAAATTTGTCTGAAATGGTGTAGGGTCCCCTAGTGGGACTGGAAGACTCCAAAGTACCTTCCAACTCTGTTATATTGTTATATTTCTTTTTGGGAAGATCTCTGCTTTTTTAAGACGAGTGTCTTAACAAACCATGATTTAATAGCTCTACTTTTCATTAGCTTGGGGAAAACAGGACACAAACTTTCTTCCCCTCCTTTTTTCCACTCTTCATGAAGTTACTTGGAAGAATTAAATGAAGAATCAAATGAGCCCAATAGGCAGAAAATACCCATGGGGTATTTGTAGCCTGTGCTATAGCTGTTGTAGAAGACTTCATGATCCTGGATCAAAACCAAGTTGTGAATTAAGCCTCGTCTTTTGTGATGCTGAAAAAGAAAGTGCCCTAATTATAGCTGGTCCATTTTATTCTTTCCTGCCAAAGATGCAGAGGAGGTTTATACAGAGATGTGCCAGGAATGAATGCCAGCTAAGAGAAGTGTGGCGAAAAGCATCTATTGTTTCAGCCAAGGAAAAGGTGGCAGATTTGTATCACCTGGAAGATTTGCTTTCAACTAATATTGCAAACTATAACTTTATAGAAGGTTCATATTACAGCAGGAATTTACATTTTATTCCTAATGTTACGGTAGAACAGAACTAACCCTGATCCAGCATCAGTGATATGATAACGTAATCTCCTATAAAAGGAATATACTGTATAACAGGGTTATTTCCCAACTGGACGGAGCATTCAATGAAAGCAATTCAGGTGAGCAAGTCCTGCAAACTTTATGGCCCCCAGATGAAATAATTACTCTACTGAGACTCCCTGAAGAGATTACAGATACTTTAACAAAGACCCTGTATGTGAATTCTTCCATTTTCTCCTGCAATTGCCCTTATTGACTGTCTAAATTTAGACTGCAAGATGGGAATGATCTTTGGTTTAGAACAGCAAAAGCAACATGCTAGTTCCCTCCTCTATTTTTTTTTTTTTTAAGAAATGCTACTTTTGGACTCTTCTCACTAACAAAGCTTGCCTTCTCAAAGCTGAAGCAGTGTTAGTGAGGAGAAAAATGACTTCATTAAAAACAAAAGACAGAATATTAGAAGAAATGTAATGCTATCTTATTTAACCCTTGTTAATATTTATTTATTTGTTTGTTTGTTTATTTGTTTATTTATTTGTTTGTTTGTTTGTTTGTTTATTATTTAGATTTGTATGCCGCCCCTCTCCGCAGACTTTGTTTGTTTGTTTATTTATTTAGTCCAATGCACAACCATACACAATGAAGGTTATAGAGGTTATACTCGATTAAAATATATTAGAGAAAAAAAATAAGTGAAAATTTAGGAATAGAATATATCAATTAGAGAATAGAAGGATATTATGAGAGTAGTATAAGAAGAATAGAATAGAAGAATAGTAGATACGATATAGGAGATATAGGAGAGACAATAGGACAGGGAACGGGAGGCATGCTAGTGCACTTATGCACGCCCCTTACTGACCTCTTAGGAATCTGGAGAGGTCAACTGTGGATAGTCTGAGGGTAAAATGTTGGGGGTTAGGGGAAGATACTACAGAGTCCGGTAATGAGTTCCATGTTTCGACAACTCGATTACTAAAGTCGTATTTTTTACAGTCCAATTTGGAGCGGTTAATATTTAGCTTGTATCTGTTGTGTGCTCTTGTGTTGTTGCGGTTGAAGCTGAAGTAGTTATTGACAGGCAGGACATTGCAGCATATGATCTTGTGGGCAATACTTAGATCATGTTTAAGGCATCGTAGTTGTAAGCTTTCTAGACCCAGGATAGTGAGTCTAGTTTCGTAGGGTATTCTGTTTCGGGTGGAGGAATGAAGGGCTGTTCTGGTGAAATATCTTTGGACATTTTCGAGGGTGTCTATTCTATAAAACAAAGATCTACCCCTTCAGCCAGACCCATCTAGAAAGCAGAATCTCATATGGCACATTGGAGGATTGCATCAACCACCAAGGCTCAAGCAAACATGGACTCAAGACAGCCTATAGAATTGCCCCTGCATGGCCCCATGGGAGTCTGACAGCCAATCAGATTGCATTTCTTGCACAGGAGCAGGAGGCCAATGGGCAGCATCCAAGAGACGGTATAAAACCAAGGGACTCTAAGCATCTTGCCCCTTCTCTTCTTCTTCAACATCTTCGAGGCATATCATCCCCTTTCCCCAGATTTCTCAGACCATTAAACCATCTTTAAACCTTTATTAAATCATCATTGTTAAACCATCTTTATGGTTTTTTAATGGAGGACCTCAGACCTCCATTAAACCATCTTTCCAAGCAGTTCCATGCTTCCAATGTTCTTTTCCCCACTTGGGAACCTAGAAGGATAATCCTTACAACAAACCCAATCAGTCTGAATACTTTTTTTTTTAAGCCAGAGACTAGCCTAACTCTCACTGAGGTCAAATTCGGCAAACCAGTGCCAGGAGGATGTGAAAGATAAGAGAGCTAAACTTCTAGCTCCTTCTTATTCTGCCTCCACGAATTTTCCATCTCTTTGGGGGCAACTTAAATCAAAACTGTAAAATGGTTTTTTGATATCAGTTTAGTCCCATGAACAGTCTGTCTCTGTTCTTTGCTTATTTACCAAAAGAAAGCAGCTTTGCCGAGAAGATAGCAGGAGGTGATAGAAGGTGAGTTCAGCTGCATTCACACAGCACAGCCCTTAAAAAATCACTGTGCTATGAAGGAGACATTTCCATATTTCACAGCTATTTTTGGCTGGTGCCTAAAGTTGATGATACAGCAGGGGGAAAAAGAAGGGAGGGAGCAAGCTCTGAATAAAAGGGGAGGGTGGGATAATGACAATTCCTTTACTGTTCCTTTCTTCTTGACAAGGTGCATTATTCCAAGCCTTTTGCTTATCAAATCTAGCAAAGGAAGAGGGCTATGCCTGTAAATTCACAATGCTTACAAATTACAAAGACCTCTCTTGTTAGCCCTGCAATAATGGGAACCGGTTTTTGACAGTATTTCTTGAATTCCAATTTTCCTTTCTTCTTTTACTTTCCCATGAAAACACTTTATCACTCCTGTCTACTATCTATCTATCTATCTATCTATCTATCTATCTATCTATCTATCTATCTATCTATCTATCTATCTATCTATCTAATAATTATATATGTCTGTCTGTCTGTCTATGTATCTATCTATCTATCTATCTATCTATCATCTGTCTGTCTGTCTGTCTACCTATCATCGATTCATCTTCCTATCAATCATCTGTCTATCTATCTACCTACCTACCTACCTACCTAATTATCCTATCTATCTATCTATCTACCTACCTACCTATCATCCATCCATCCATCTACCTATCAATCATCTGTCTATCTACCTACCTTCCTACCTAATTATCCTATCTATCTATCTACCTCTCTATCTATCTACCTACCTATCATCCATCCATCCATCCATCTACCTATCAATCATCTATTTATTTTATTTTGTCAAGTACGTATTGGTAGTATACATAGATACAATACTGTTTATATACATGAGAGGGGTTCTAATAAGAGGGAAACATTATACATGCCCATTACTGACCTATTAGGAATTGGGTGAGGTCAACGGTAGATAGTCTAAACATAAATCATTTCATTTATAGACCTAGTCTATTAGATAGGAGGGCACAGTTCAAGGGCAGCATCAGGTTTGGCATGGAAAATCACGGGATAAATTCCCAAAGAATAAACTTTTGAGGAAGGTTTTCAGGAAGGTTAAAAGGTGAAATGGGTACTTTAAGACCCTAAAAATACATAGAATTACCCAATTTTTTAAATCACCCACTCAGAACATCCACAAAGAAGCTGCAGACCGCACTCTTTATATTCTTGCAGCATGGCATCAGGTTTAGTTTGTTAGGTCAAATATCTCATGAAAAAAGAAATGTTTTAAGAAAGTTTTAACACAAATTAAACAGAAGGCACTTCCTGCTGTGTGCTGACATCTTGTTCAGCTCCTGTAGGGACTTAAAATATCTAAACTCAACCCATATATAGCTTGAGACATTGGTGAGAAAAAAAATAATGGACTATTGTTTCCTTTTATTTTACTTTTCTGTGTATTTGTGGCTCTAAGATTACAATATGCTAATATATAGTTGGCTACATGCATCCCTACATGTATATATGGGAAAGTAGGTATTTTGCGGGTTCGTTTCTTCAAGTTAGAGACAGATACAGCAGCTGAATGCACATCTGGTATGTTATGCAATCAAGCTTCCTATGTCATCAAAATTTCTCTTTGCCTAGATTTTCTGAATATTTTTAATTAGTCTTATATTTGTGCCATTTTTTGCATTATGTTTACTGATGATAATTCTCATTTGAAAAGAGAGTGACTGATGTCAGAAACTAAGAAAAAACTAACTAAACGGCTCCGGCTCTCTGGCACCAGCTACCTCCTGAGATCCATACTGCCCTCACTCTACTGGCCTTCCGGAAAGCCATAAAGATCTGGCTTTTTCAACATGCCTGGGGCCATTGATCAAAAGATGAATGATGCATCTTTCAGATCCAGCCACAACAGATATGCATGATATTATTAATGGGTTTTAAATTGCCTTTTTAAATTGTTCCTTTTTAGATGTTGTTATTCTTTGTTGTGAGCTGTCCAGCGTCCTTCAGGAGTTGGGAGGCATATAAATTAAACTAATAAATAAATAAGAAATAAATAAGAAATTGCCTTAGACTTAGGTATGCAGTTAGATCCATTTAATTCTATGCGGCTTTCCCAAAAAATAGCTTTCAGGGTCTTCCATAATTTGCCCATTACACCTTTCTATTCCTAAAGTCAAGAATAGCTCTGCAAATTATGGAAATCTAGACATTATCCAGACGTAAACAGCATCCAATGGCTGTTTGTCTATCAACTCAACTGACTGGTTGCAGGAACTAGAGTGATTTGGGAAAGATGGTGAGGATATGCTCCTCTGATCTTACCTTTTGCCATGGAACCTGTGAATTTTGGGGTATGGTATCTCTGAGATAGTCACTTTGCCAAAATTCAATCCCATGGGAGTGATGAGAGCTGGGTTTTAGATGCATTCTGTATGTTAGCCCATTTTTTTAATTCATTAGAGTTGGAAGGGACCATGTAGATCAGTGGTTCTCAACCTGGGGGTCGGGACCCCATTTCACAGGGGTCGTCTAAGACAATGTTTTTCAACCAGTGTGCCGCGAGACATGGTCAGGTGTGCCGCGAAGCTCAGAGAAAGAAAGCAAGAGAGAGAGAAAGATAGAGAGAAAGAAAGCAAGAGAGAGAGAAAGCAAGAGAGAAAGAAAGCAAGAGAGAGAAAGAGCGAGAGAAAGAGAGAGAGAGAAAGCAAGAGAGAGAGAAAGCAAGAGAGAAAGCAAGAGAGAGAGGAAGCAAGAGAGAGAAAGAGCAAGAGAGAGAGAAAGAGAGAGAAAGAGAGAGAAAGAGAGAGAGAGAAAGAGAGAGAGAGAGAGGGAGGGAAGGAGAGAGAGAGAAAGACATAGAGGGAGGTAGGGAGGAAGAGAGAAAGAGAGCAAAAAAGAGAGGAAGGAAGGAAGAGAAAGAAAGGGATGGAGAGAGAAAGAGGAAGGAAGGGAGAGAAAGAAAGAGGGAGGGAGAAAGAAATAGAGTGAAGGGGAGGAAGAAAGAGAGAGAGGTTTTTTTTGTCCAAACTTCTTTTAGCCACCCCTCCTCCCCCCCCCCCGCTCAATGTGCCCCAGGGTTTTGTAAATGTAAAAAATGTGCCGCGGCTCAAAAAAGGTTGAAAATCACTGGTCTAAGACCATGGTGTTAGGAACTAAAGCTTCTATTCTGGGGCCTTGGAACATATTTTTATAATCTGACCAATCAGGTGTTTACAGTGGAGGTGTCCCTCTGACCTTTCTGCCAATCAGCTTAAAGCTCTGTTGGGAGAATAGGCTTATGGTTGGGGGTCACCACAACATGAGGAACTGTATTAAGGGGTCGCGGCATTAGAAAGGTTGAGAGCCACTGATGTAGACGATCTTGTGCAACCTCCTGCTCAAGCAGGAACCCCTATACCATTTCAGACAAATGACAGTCCAGTCCTCCTTTGAAAGTCTCAAATGTTGGAGCTCTCACAACTCCACAGGCAAGCTGTTGATTGCTTTCAGAAAGTTCCTCCTTATTTCCAGGTTGCCTCTCCCCCTTGGTCAGTTTCCATCCATTATTCCTTGTCTGGCCTTCTGGTGCTTTGGAAAACAGCCTGACCCCCTCCTCTCTGTGGCAGTCCTTCAATTATTGCAACACTGCTATCATATCACCTCTGGTCTTTCTCTTCACCAGACTGGCCATGCTCAGTTCCTGCAACCGCTCTTCATATGTTTTAGTTTCCAGTCCCATTATCATCCTGGTAGCTCTCCTACGTACTTTCTCTAGAGTTTCAATATCTTTTTTGTAGTTTGGTGACCAAAACTGGATGCAGTACTCTAGGTGTGGTCAAACTAAGGCTTTATAGAGTGGTATTAGTACCTCCCTCATCCTAGATTGTATCCCTCTGTTAATGCAATTTAGGATTGCATTGGCTTTTTTGGCTTCTGCTGCACATTTAGTTGGTTGTCCACCAAGATTCTAAGATCCCTCTCACAGTCACTGCTATTGAGTGTGATTTCACCCACTTTATATGTATATCTTGTGGGGTATGTTGATTCAAAAACGTTGCTCTATGATGCACCCTTCCATCCAATTGAACATTACAAACTATCAGACCCATTTTAATAATATATCGATTCTAATTTCTACTAAGCCAAAATGGTTTAAGAATGTGAGTCAAATGGCAGGGCAGATGAATGCATTAGGAACTACAGTGATCCCTCGATTTTCGCAATCTCGATCTTCGCGAAACGCTATATCGCGATTTTTCAACAAATAATACCATCTCGATCTTCGCGAAACGCTATATCGTGATTTTTCAGAAAATATTAATTAAAAAATACTCCACTCTTCTCTCTCTCTCTTTCTTCCTCTCTCTCACTCTCTTCCTTCCTTTCTCATCTCTTTCTTTCTTTCTTTCTTTCTTTCCTTCTCTCTCTTTCTCTATCTCTCCCCCTCTTGCTCTCCCTCTTTTTCTCACTTTCCCTCTCTCGTGCACCGAGCGGTGGGCAGGCGGGCAGGCAGGTGGAGGACAAGTGACAGCCGGACAAGCGGCGGCCGGACAAGCGGTAGCCAGACAAGCGGCGGCCGGACAAGTGGCGGCCAGACAAGCGGCGGGCGCGGCAGCGAGGAGCCGAAGATCGGGGTTTCCCCTTTGCGTGGGCGGCGGGGAAACCCGGATCTTCGGCTCCTCGCTGCTGCGGCGGTGCCAAGCAGATCAGCTGCTGGGCGGCGGAAGGAACCTTCCCTGGGCCAGGTGCGGAAGTAAAAACACCATCTGCGTATGCACGGCCATGGAAAAAAGGGCACGCATGCGCAGATGGTGTTTTTACTTCTGCACCACTATATTGCGAAAAATCGAGTATCGCGACGAGTCTTGGAACGTAACCCTCGCGATACTCGAGGGATCACTGTAATATCATAATCAGTGCATTCCTCTGCTTAGGATCCTTGAAGATTATCCCCGTGTTGAGATTTCAGTGAGGGATTCAAGGTCTTAATATGACTGTAGCACTTTCATCTGCTGCTTCAAAGAGCCACTATCACATCTGTCCAATTCTGTTTTATTTTCTATCTTTCCCCACTTAACAATGGGCACCCTACACTGGGACGCTGCATCGTTTTGCCTGAATGAAATCTAAAATTGTAATCAGGCCACCTTGCAGACTTCAAAAGAGGTCCCTCCCATGGTATTAGAGAAAGGTTTCTCCATCCACCTGAATATTTGCCACATAAGGTTTAATCAGGTTAGAAGAGTTTTCTCTCTTCATTTCACAGCTTCCATTCGCTGCACCCAATTACGAACTTTCAACACGTAATTGAACCTGACTCAAGAAGCCAATTGTATTACAGCAAACTTTAAAATGAGGAATAGCAAGGACCAAAGTTTTCTTTCAATGAATGCAATTTCAATGTGCAGAAATCAATTCAATTGACATCGGTTGAGTTTTAATGCTGAATTAAAGAGCTGCCAGGTTTCCCCCATGGGGTTTTTTATAGTCTGGGCTTTATGAATTCATTAAAATGCACACACCAACTTTTAGGGAAATAGTATTACACTGTAATAAGAGCTACAAATCGACAATACTCCTCAGAGAGATTACTCTAATTTGAGTTGCCTAGTTGGCAAAATTGTTTTCCGTTGCTTTGCATCTATTAGCACAGGGTGTCATATTTTCCCTTGTTCTTGTTTCACTTCCTCACTGTTGGCTCAGCAGGGAGAGCATTTAGGAGCGCCAGCAGAAAGCAGACTCTTTTAGGGAGCTGTCACCTTTGCAGGCACAAGACCAGAAGGAGAGATGTGCAATGCATTTACGAGCTTTGTTCACAGAGAAAGAGAGAAAGAAAGAAAAGAATGCTCTTTTTTCAAGAAATAGTCAATTGATTTTTGTCTCTGCTACATTTCAATAGGAAACACAGTTAAAAAGCCCATTTTTTTCCTGGTAAAAGCACCAAGCTCGGTGGAGACAGAGGTTGGGCCATTTCTCCATTGGCAGGAATTTTCATCACCTCCTATCTGTTCTGTCTGGGTTCCCCCAGACCTCAACACCAACTGGAAAAAACAGCCAGACACTCTGGTAAAAGCCAAAAGTATTTTATAACTGGAAAAAATAAGCACAGAGGAAAACCTGTTCTTCCCAACAGACAGGATATAATACGGTACAGCAGGGTCCTGATGTCCAGACAATACAGCAAGCTTCTTGCTGGCACCCCCCCCCCCAAGGTTTCAATAGTCAAAGGCACAAACCAGGATTCCAAGACGCCAAAGTTCACAGTCAGGTCCCACGACTCTCAAAGATAAAACTCCACAAGCCAGGAAGGGTGGGTCTGCCTTTTAGCCTTTCCCAAGAGCACCACACCCAAACCCAGCTGTTGCCACTTTAATGCTGAAAGTATTTAGCCAATTGATTCCGTCTCTGAGTAGCTCTTCGTTGTCGCAGATCAATTATGGCTTGTGCACTTTCCTCTAAGGAATCCAGGCTGCTTGCTGGGGAGAGCTCCCCCTGGTGGGACTCTGGCTGTCCTCCCTCTTCTTCAGCCTGGGATTCCTCCTCCTCGTCTGTCTGCACCTCCTGTTCCTCAGCCTCTCCCTCTGAGCTGGAAACCGACAGAAGGTCAGCCGTTCCCGGAGGGGCCTCAGACGGAACCACAACACTATCTAAGGCTTTCCTTCTTACTTAAGAGTGTCTAACTACAGGTGAACATTTCTTTGCTCATTTAATAAATGAAGCCAAGAAATCGTTGCGTAATACCTTGGCAGCTTTGCAGCTGCTTCCCAATTTTGAATGCTCAGATTCAATCCTCTCCCCCCCCCCCCCCCGCATTTTTCCAATGAATAAACTAATTCCAGAATCCTTTTCTGGAGCCTTGGTGATGTAGTGGTCAGAAAGTAGTACTGCAGGCTACTTCTGCTGACTGCCGGCTGACTGCAATTTGGGCAATTCGAATCTCACCGGGCTCAAGGTTGACTCAATCTTTCATCCTTCTGAGGTGAATAAAATGAGGACCCTGATTTTGGGGGGCAATATGCTAACTCTGTAAACCTCTTAGAGAGGGCATTAAAGCACTATGAAGTGGTAGATCCATTTAAGTGCTATTGCTAAGTGCTTTTCTAAATCTAATTTCTTGCTTCCTGTTATTTTCAATGTGGTGTTGTATACATTGATTACTTCTCTGGTTAAGATTCTTAATGTAACCACATGCCCTTTCTGGGAGATGGAGGCTCTTCCCTTGGTCACTCAAGCTCTGGTCCTGGGGAGGGTGAAACACGAGCCTACTGGGTCCATCAGAAGTTGGGAAACATGGTATTTTTCAGCACACGAGGGAAACAAGGTTCACTATCATTGGTATAGGGCCAGGTTAACTATAGAAGCACCTTTCTTCCATTACATCAGTCTGCCACTTGTTCAGACAGGGAAGGAATGCCCATCAGTTACCGAATTTCAACTGGTGGGGTGCAGAAGAAAGCCTTATCTGCCATTTTCCCTATTCTTCAGAACATGAAGATCCCTGGTGGTGCAGTGGTTAGAAGGCAATATTGCAAACAAACTCTTCCCACAACCTGGAGTTCAGTCCTGCTGGGGCTTAAGGTTGATTCAGCTTTCCATCCTTCCCAGATCGGTCAAAAGAAGAGCCAGGTTGATGGGAGCAATATTCAAATAATGCTTGTACATTGTAAATCACCCAGAGTGTGCTATAAAGCACTATAGAGTATTATGAAAGCCTAAATGCTACTGCTATTATCTCTTCAGGGGTGAGACGGACCCTCACTCACCTGCATTTTGGAAGTGTTTGAAGACCTGCCAACTTACTTGGACTCCATAGACAAGAGCCATATGTTTGGTTAGTGTCTTATCTCTGCTTTTTATTTTAATTATTTTATTGTTGTGTTTAACTTTTATTATATTTATATACAGCTTTCATGTTTTATGTCTCTTTGTATATCATTCAGAGTCACTCTGTGAGGGAGATCAGTTTCTAAGTGATAGATGGATGGATAGATAGATAGATAGATAGATAGATAGATAGATAGATAGATAGAGATGATAGATGGATAGTGTTGGGTGAACCAAACTCACACAATTCGGGTCCGTACCGAATTTTGCAATGTTCGGTATGCCGGACCTGACCCCAAATTTTTAAAAAAAGCCGTGCCGAGGTTCGGGGTTCGGGTTCAAGGTTCTCTCAAACAATGCAAAACGCCACCACCTGGGAAGAGAGTGGGGAATCCCATTGTGCTGCAAGCAAAAGGAACTGGGAAACCCAACGATGGAATTCCGGGGACGGAGTTTTGACGTCACGTATATTTTTTCCTGACTTCCCTTTACTAACTTAAAAGAGAGCCCAGAAACATAGCTAATTCTATAGTGCAATTGTTAGCTCTCTTGACTTTGAATCTGCCGATCAGGGTTCAAATCCCGGTGGAACCACCTTTTTTTTAAAAAAAAAAAAATTTAAATTTTTTAATTTATTATTATTATTATTATTAGTTGTAGTAGTAGTAGTAGTAGTAGTAGTAGTAGTAGTAGTAGTAGTATCATCATCATCATCATCATGCTTCTTTATATAATAAAAGGGGTTTGGGTCCTTTTAATCCCTTCTTAGTGGGGAAAAAAGAAAGCATTTAAAAGACCCCATGGAAATAATTAATAAATAATGATGATGATGATGATGATGATGATGATAAATAAAAAATTAAAACTATTTTTTTTTAAAAGATGGTTCGAACCCCGGTCGGCAGATTCAAAGTCAAGAGAGCTGACAATTGCACTATAGAATTAGCTATGTTTCTGGGTTCCCTTTTAAGCTACTAAAGGGAGGTACTTTCAGTCCTTTCCTTAATATTGATAAGCAAAGCTTATTGGGGCACTTTTCTCAGGCAAATGGGTTTGTGGTGGCTATTGTTTGCAAAATTGAAATTTGAGATGCAGAGGTTTCTTTATGATGGGATCATATAACTGCTGCTGCAAAAAAAAATATATATATACCATGCAGTAAAATATCCCCTATGAGCCTGGTTAGATTTTTTTAAAATTAAAATTTCATTTTTTATTTCAAATTGAAAGAATAGCCTGAAATAGGAAAGCAGGAGGAGGAGTGGAGGACTGGAGGAGAGGGAGAGAGAGTGGAGAGACAGGGAGTGAGAGGGAGAGAGGGGGAGAGAAAGAGAGAGGGGGAGAAAGAGAGAGGGGGAGAGAGAGGGAAGGAGTTGGGAAGAGATGGGGACAGAGAGTGGGACAGAGAAGAGTGAGGTAGAGACAGAGGGAGAAAGAAAGAGGAGGGGAGAGGGAGGAGTGAGGGAGAGACAGGGCAGGAGGGAGGAAGAGAGGGAGAAGGAGAGAGGGAGGTGTGGAGGAAAGGGAAAGAGAGGGAGAGAGACAGGGAGGGAGAGGGAGAGAGAGTGGAGAAAGAGAGGGGGGAGAAAGAGAGGAAGAGGGGGAGAAGAAGAGGGGGAGGAGGGGAGGGAAAGTGAATGGAGAAAGAGAGAGGGATAGAAAGAGAAAGGAGGGAGAAAGAGAGAGGGGGATAGGGGGGAGAAGAAAAGAGAGAGGGGGAGGGGTGGAACAGAAGGAGAGAGGAGGGAGAAAGATAGAAAAGAGAAAAAGATAGAAAGGGAGAGAGAGTGTGTGGGAGATGGAGAGGGGGAGAGTGAGAGAGATTTGTAATGATATCCAGGTGCAAAAGGATCAGAGTGTGATAAGAAAACAGAGACAATGACTAAGATATTGATTAACATTTTGTACTTAAAAGCTGATAGCTATGGTAGTTCAGGGCATGAAACTGCAAAGGTTAACTAAAAAAGAAAACCCTGAAAGTTGCATTCAACAAATTGTTCTCATCCTCATAAATATTGAACAAAGGGGTTACAAGAGAGAAAGAGAGAGGAAGTGCGCCAATTTTGGCACCTGAGAGTTCCCATCCCACTCTTGTGAAAGTTCCCATTGTTTCTTCAGTTGTGAAGCTAATAGAACTAGTGCTGATTTGAATCAAAGCATTGCCTTGACCCAGACCGTTGTAGCATTTCAATTTGAGATGTTGTATTGACTTAGAAAATTGAATTTATCTACTTCAGCACCTTGATTCTAAGGTCTGAAGCAAGCTTACTCTCTTTGTGTATCTACTTGACATTAGGCATGTGTTCTGCATATGAAGAAAAGACTTCTGAAGCAGTCAGGCCCAGGCAATACAGCTATTTTGATCCAATCTGGGGACGGTTCTGATGGTGCCATCCACTGTGATTCAACCAAGTGTTGCCAGGGCAAATTACCTCGTCAAAAAAATATATACAGCCTTGCAAGCTAATAGCAGCCACATACATTCTGTGATTTGCACAGAAGTAGAAATCTGTGGAAATTGCTGTGAGGATCTTATGCACAGGGTACAGAATGAGCTGAAGAAGTCCAAGGAACAAATGGATCATCATTTTTTTGTCTATTTACTACTACCAGTCGTTTGGAAGTAAGTGGTAGGAAGCGGTCTCGAAGATACTCCATAAATAACTATGTTCTGAATGTTCTACATAGACAACCATATTCTGAAATAACTATATTCTGAAAAGGCTTCATGATCTGGGGAATCCAGAGCATGATACCAGTGTCTTTTGAGACTGAGGGATACCAATGCTTTCTGAATGTTCCAGAATAACTCCACTACAAAAAAGATGTCGAGACTCTAGAAAGAGTACCTAGATGAGCAACCAGGATGATTAGAGGACTGGAGGCTAAAACATATAAAGAACAGTTGCAGGAACTGAGCATGGCTAGTCTAGTGAAGTGAAGGACCATGGGAGGTCAAGCTATTTTCTGAAGCACCTGAAATCCAAACAAGGAATAATGGATGGAAACTGGAGAGATTCAAACTGGAAATAAGGATAAATGTTCTGACAGTGAGAGCAGTCAACCAATGGAACTGCTTGCCTGCGGATGTTAGTGGGGATTCATCACTGGAAGCTTTCAAGAAGAGACTGGACTGCCATATTATTATTATTATTATTATTATTATTATTATTATTATTATTATTATTATTATTATTATTATTATTAATTAGATTTGTATGCCGCCCCTCTCCGTAGACTCATAATGTCAGAAATGTAGGGTCCCCTGCTTGGGTTGGATTAGATAATAATAATAATAATAATAATAATAATAATAATAATAATAATAATAATAATAATAACAATAACAATAACAATAACAATAACTACTACTACTACTTATTAGACTTGTATACCACCCCTCTCTCGAGATGACCTGCAAAGTCCCTTCCAACTCTGTTAATCTGTAAAAAAATGATTATAATGTAATTTCCAGGACTACTGACACAAAGTCAACGTGTTCTGTGAAAAATACTTGATACCAGATCACCAGGAGGAATAAACGTAAAATAGATTTCAAATGGGAAATCAGAACCCTTGTCCCTGAGAATAGCTAGTGAGGGAAGAGGCTACTTTTGCTATTACAGCTTTTAGGTTTCTCTCTAAGTCAGGCACTGAAGAAATCTAAACTTTGGCCTAACTAAAGCCAAGGATTTAATGTCAGTCTGTTTAGGCTTTGGAATAAAGCTTGTGGGGGTGAAAGGCAGAAAGCAATTGTTCAGTGGAAAATGTAGGATGTGATAAGCCTTTCCTAATCTGCAACCTATTCTGCAAAATATATTGCGTTCAGACTCCAGTTACTTTCAGCCATGCTCAAATTGCCTCGGGGTTATTGGAATACATTTGAAGGACACATTTTGGTAAGCCTCTATAACAGTGATGGCAAACCTGTGGCATGGGGGCCACAGGTGGGACATGGAGCTATATTTGCTGGCACATGAACTGTTTCCCTGGCACAGCTCCAACATGCATCTTTGTGCCAGCTAGCTGATTTTTCGCTCATGCAGAGGCTCTGGAAGGGTGTTTTTGGCTTCCAGAGAGCCTTTGGGGAGGGTGGGGAAGGGCATTTTTACCCTCGCCTGGGGAGGATGAAACACAAGCCTACTGGGCCCACCAAAAGTAGAGAAACAGGCCATTTCTGACCTCTAGAGGGCCTCCTGGGGTTGGAGGAAGCTGTTTTCACCCTCCACAGGCATTGAAGTATGGGTATGGGCACTCACCCATGCGCAATAACACACGGGCACGCTCTTTCGACACCCGATGGAAAAAAGGTTCACCATTGCAGCTCTATAAGATGATGTAACATTTTATGTGTCAAGCAAGCAGCCGGTGGGGGGGCTTATTTCTGATTTTAAAAAACCCAATAAGCATCATTTTTTTCAGTTCATTTATATTTTTCTTATGTTCAGAAATGTTCTAACTACCAATCCCACACCAACTTTAGTAAAATTGAACACATTTTGCAGGCTAAACTATCTATAAATTGGAAAAAAAGATCACAAAAAAGGGGGTAGCCTTTTATGAGCAAAATAAACCAATAAGCATCAATTGTTTCAGTTCAATTTTCATATCATTGTGTGCAGAAATGTTCAGACTACCTTCCAAGTGAAAAAAGTTTTCAAACATAAGCACCTCAAATGAAGAATTTTCAGTCCGGGTCAGGCTGACCCAGGAACAGAACTTTAGGGACCTTTTTTTTCAGCAAGAAAGAAGCCCCCCACCCCCCAAAAAATTATCATAGAGTGAAACCCTGAAATGATGCAAAGTCATGAAATTTCAAGTTTCAGATATGCAGGGAAATTTTTTTACAGGGTCTCAAACTTTAATTTCGAGTCTCACAGACCCGAACATAACAGCAGGGTTAAGAAGCCCTCCAGGGATTTCCATGAATTGCTTCCTATACTGCAGGACTGTCAAACTTGCAGTCGGCGGGGGAGATGTGTCACACGGTGACCACACTCACACTTGATTTACCGAAGGGAGAGGAGTCATGATACATCACGTGACAACACCGTGACAATGTGAGTTTGACACTCCTGCTATAAAAGCTCATAGGGAATGGACACTGAGAGCATATGCACCAAGAACAAATTCCTTGCGTATCCAATAAAGAATGGACTTAGTCCATAAAGAATTCTCTTCTCTTCTCTTCTATTCTATTCCGTCCTTAGAAACCAGGAAAAACTATTTACTGTGTTGAACAGGCTATAGAGGTACCTCTGAGTAATAATGCACCCAATTGCCAACTTTTCTTCGATATAGAAATGACACTACCACTGGGGCAAAAATGTTCCATTAAGGTTAAGTGAAGGGAATGACAGGCTGTCGTGAAGACCAGACAGTCCTTGGTCTCCCACCATCTTATATTCCACCAAATGCAATGACTGACTTGATTTTAGGTGTCAGACACTGAAGAAGCCAAGAAGTTGAACTCCTTAAAAAAGCATGCAAAATATTTCCTTTGTTCTGGAGTCAGAAAACATAGGATAAAAACCACGAGGCCTGCCTGACAACACAACTCTCCTCCTTAGTCTGTCGCTTTTCAAGCTTGGGTTCAGCCTCTTCTTTTGTCATGCTTAACCCCTGCTGCAGCGTAGCTGGCTTTTTTTCTTTGTGCCAAGACGCTCGTTCTGTAATATACAGCACTGTTTCAAGCGCACCCCTCTATTACGGTGATTTTTTGACATTTTGCATCTAGGCTAGACCATTTATGGCTCTCTCTCTCTCTCACTCTTGGTTGCATTTCTGAACATAAACTGGCCCAGGATTTGCACAGGGTGGAAAGGGACCTGGGAGGTCTTCTGGACCAACCTCCTACTCAAACATCAGCTCCTTTACCATTCTGGAGGAAAGCCTGTCCAGACTTTTCTTTAAAAACTTCACTCTCTGAATAAATAAACTGTCTACACAAAATTGCACGTTCTGATTTTGAAAATCTTGGATTTATCTTTGATGAGTTTCTTATGTGTAAATTAAGGCTTTAGTAAGGCTTTAGCCCTTTCCTGTTTCCCTGGGAATAAACTGCACATAAATTCAACAAAGATTATTGCTGAGTAAGCAAGTATGGCACTGACCTTTGGGGTTGCCCTGTATGGCTGCAATCCTATCATTAAGTGAGGAAGGAAAATGAATCAGCACAAGCTTACTGAGAAATACAGTCCAATTCATTCAGTGAGAATTAACTTTCAAGGATTATTATAAATACTGTATAATCCTCTCTTGAGGATTATATTGATAATACTAGACAATTCTACCCATAAAACAAGTCTGAGTTTGGGTGTAAGTTCTATTAAAAGCAATCATGGACATTTACAAATATGAATTTGTTTTCTTTGTGAAAATATTTATAAACCCCTATTTGACTTTTGGACTCCATTGACTTTGATTGGTTAGGAAAAGTTTCTATGTCAGGTGAATATTTTTCATGAGTAGCAACACTACTCAATCAGTGTTATCTGGCTTGTAATTCCCAGCTCTCTACCGCTCTTACATGCTGGGTTGTGTAGATATGCGAATGGTCATAAGCAGACTAGCACAGGTCTTGGCACAGAGCTCTGCATTTTTCAATCTCTAACCTCAGAATCACTGGGAAGACAAATCGTCCATCTTATTTTCTGCAACTCTGAGACGATCTTTTAAAATCTCTGAGTTTACTTGCCCTAAATAGAAATATGACTTGGTTTTTCTGACATGAGTTACTAGTTATACAACCATTTATTATTTATTATTATTTATTGGATTTGTATGCCACCCCTCTCCGCAGACTCGGGGCGGCTAACAACAGCAGTAAAACAGTGCAACAAAATCCAATACTAAAAAGCAGTTTAAAAACCCATTATATAAAGACCAATCATACAGACAAACATACCATACATAAAATTGTGAAGGCCTAGGGGGAAAGTGTATCTTAGTTCCCCCATGGCTGGCGGCAGAGGTGGGTTTTAAGCAGCTTACGAAAGGCAAGGAGGGTGGGGGCAATTCTAATCTCTGGGGGGAGTTGGTTCCAGAGGGTCGGGGCCGCCACAGAGAAGGCTCTTCCTCTGGGTCCCGCCAAGTGACATTGTTTGGTTGACGGGACCCGGAGAAGACCCACTCTGTGGGACCCAACTGGTTGCTGGGATTCATGCGGTAGAAGGCGGTCCCTGAGATATTCTGGCCCGGTGCCATGAAGAGCTTTATAGGTCATAACCAACACTTTGAATTTAAGCATTTGCAGGTTAAGTTCTAACATGTTCCACTGTTAGGATGCTATGAAAATATCTGCAAAAACAAATAGGAAATGGAATTGTATCTGTAGTTAAGATTACTCTAGGCAATTTTTCCTCACATTTCACAACAATCAAAACAGAATTTTAAGCATTAAGTATAGTGCGGAAATAAACTGGGTATATCTACCATTAATGCAGGATAAGGAGACTCTGCATTTATAAACTTGTAATAGAGATGGAAGAAATATGAAGACAATATTTAAGCTTTGTAAAATGGGTCTCTGTTTAAATCATGTCTTCGAAGAAATTTCAATACCTGTAATAATCCAATTCTCAACAAATAGGCTTTTGAAATTAATCTCAGTAGGTAAATTGAAATTTCTAGTGGATAATCATGACTAATGCTAACGTATCAAATTTCTCTCTATGCAACATACACTAACACACAGGATTTACAGTAGCTGTAATCAGATCTGGTGATTTCTTTTAGAAGACTTCACAATATTTGTTAGTGATTGATAGGGAAAAAATGGATATCCTCATACAGTTATCCATTTAATATCATTTATATGTGAAAAGAGACGGTGTTGCATTAAAGGATCTAGTCCACCCGAGATGCAAACTATTTCCCTTGCCAAGTCTCTTTTTAAAAATGGGCTGGGCCTGTAGGTGGTTATATAGTGGAACATTGGTGACACCTAGTGGATGCTACTTTATGACACATTTCTGCTGAACAACTTCAAAGTTTTGCACCTTTACAAGAAAGGCTAGGTTCTAAACGGCTGTAGCAAATGACATCAGAAGGTCCAAGAGTATATTCCAGGCTTTGAAATGTAAATTACCTTCCTCATTAATCAGCAAGCATCTCTTTCCCTTTTTTTTCATCTTTCGTGTTTTTGAAGATTGAACAAAATACCATGCAGAGCAGCTTGCCTGGTGTCGTTATTTCTGGGTTGCAATTTCAGCTATTTCTTTCCTACATCATCTAATGATGCATCTGGATATTTGCAACTCATACCTTATAACCTCACTATTGGAGAATTTAACAGACACTCTGACTTATTCTCACAAGGACCTATGGACAATTCAGGTGATCTGTTAATTCTCAAAAACCTCTTTTCCATCCATACGGGTTTGTGCAGTTTTGTTTATGATCATTTGTGGTTACTAAAGAGAGTAGAGTAAAGTAGAGTAGAGTAGAGTAGAGTAGAGTAGAATAGAATAGAATAGAATAGAATAGAATAGAATAGAACTATTTATTGGCCAAGTGTGATTGGACACACAAGGAATTTGTCTTTGGTGCATATGCTCCCAGTGTACAGAAAAGAAAAGATACATTTGTCAAAAATCTTGAGATACAACACTTAACGATTGTCGTGGGGTCAAATAAGCAATAAAGAAACAATCAATATTAATAAAAATCTTAAGGATATAAGCAACAAGATATAGTCATACAGTTATAAGTGGGAGAAGATGGGTGAGAGGAATGATGAGAAAAAACTAGTGGTAATGGTAATGCAGACTTAGTAAATAGTCTGACAATTTTGAAGGGATTATTTGTTTAGAAGAGTGATGGAAAAAACTCGGGGAAAAACCTGTTCTTGTGTCTAGTTGTCTTGGTGCGGTGCTCTGTAGCATTGATTTGAGGGTAGAGGAGTTGAAACAATTTATGTCCAGGATGTGAGGGGTCAGTAAATATTTTCACAGCCCTCTTTTTGACTCGTGCAGTATACAGGTCCTTAATGGAAGGCAAATTGGCAGCATTTTTTTCCTGCAATTCTGATTATCCTCTGAAGTCTGTGTTGGTTTTATTGGGTTGCAGAACCAAACCAGACAGTTATAGAGGTGCATGTCATATTGAAAAGCCACAGGCAGAAATGATGCAAACTGTTCACAAATCCACACTAGTTGTGTGAATTGCTTTTCATTGCAAACCCCACAGGTAATGTCAAAAGGGTAAATCCTTTTGTGTCCGAGGGGGGAAAACACACCATTTTCAGTACAATAAGAAAACAATAATCCTAGATAAATCAAACTGCCCACAAATAATCTTAAATATTCTAAAGTTAAATTGACCTAGAAATGACCAAGTTACAGGGTTTGGATGATATAATAAGCAGTCCAGACAAACTGAGTGTTTGTTTTTTAATTGTTGAGACCCTAGAAAGCGTGCAGAAAAGAAAAATGATAAGCAGTCCGGAGGCTAAACCATACAATGAACAGCTGAGGGAACTAGGCATGTCTAGTCTAGTGAAGAGAACGACTAAAGATCATATGATTAAAGTTTTGCAATATTTGCAATACTTCAGAGGTTGTCATAGAAAACAGGATGGATCTATTCTCCAAAGCACCTAAAGAAACAGGGTTAAAAATGGTCCAGCATAGATCTAAGAAGAATTTTTCTGACAATGAGAACAATTAATCAGTGGAACGGCTTACCTCCAAAAGTTCTAGGTGTTCCATCACTGGAGAATTTCAAACAGTTTTCAATTGGACAGTCCCTGTTCAATGTTCTAAATGACTGTAGCAACAGAACCTAACATGTTGTGTGCATAGAATTACCAACTTACTTAAACGTGGTGGGTAACAACAGCCAGTTGTATGAAAAAAAGATATAATTTATATTATACAATGAAATAAGGGATTGCTCAGTCTTTGAACAATTATAAGCCTGAAAGGACTAATAGAATCTTTTGCCACTTCAGTTCTTCTTTCAAGACATTTATTCTTAACTAGCGTACCCGTTCACGGGTGGCTCAGTGTGGTTAACTGGAAAACAAAGAAAAGAGAAAGCGCACATTTGTAATATGTTTAATTTCCCAATACTTGTGGATATGCAATGTTTTTGTTGTTCCATTGTCTGTGGAGATATAGAGATTGTCTGGTTTGCCAATTCTAGAACATGCAATATATAATTGTCCATGTGTGATCCTATTTCATCATGTAAGGTTGTATTTTTAACTCCGTTCCGTAGCTCTTGTCTGGGATCTTGTAATTGCTCCTCCTCTGTCATTGTCATTCCATTTGTACCTAATCTCTGGATCTTGCAGGTTCTCTTCTGAGGTCAATTCTTCCCTGCTCTCGCCTTCTTTTTCCTTTGTCTCTTTTATCTCTTGTGTCTCTATCAATTTAATGTGCTGATCATAAAAGTTTTGGGCCTCCTCTGCTGAATTTATTCTATGTTTTTTCCCCCAAGAGGGTAACTAGGAGGCCTTTGGGAACCAACCATCTGAATGGAAATCTATGCCAATGTAGCTTTGAAGTAAGAAATTGATAAAGTCTTCTTTTCTCCCTGACCCGTCCAGGGACTTGTTTTAAAACAATGACCTCCTTTTCCTTGTATGTTATTGTATTTTCCCTTACTAGATGATATACCTCATCCCTTGCTGTTTTTTTCAGAAACCTAACATGCTAGTGTAAAAACGGTATATTTCATCAATTTCTTTCAAGGCTCTATTTGGCGTTGACCCTGTGATGCCCACTATTATCTCTGCCATTGTTTCTGCAATATTTTCTTCTTTGTTTTCCTGTATATTTTGGAACCTCAGGAAAAAAGAAGCTTTCTCAAGTTCCACATTGAGTAGGGCTTCTTCCATATTTTTAATGGCTGACATTGTGTTGGTTTCCGTTTCGTGTATTTTTATTTCCAGTTTTTCACTCTTCTATTCTATCTCCTGTATTTTTTGTAGTACATTTTTAGAAAGTGTATCTTGGATGGACTCAATTTTTTCGTCCATTCTACCTACTCTATCCTATACTCTTTGAATATCTCTTTGAATATCACCCCTCACATTTTCCATATTTCCTGTCAACTTTTCATAGTTCCGATCAATTGAGTCTTGCATTTTTAACATTAACTCTTGTAACGATGCCAAAGTTATATTTGATGCTTGGGAGACCGTTGTTGTCATACTTTCTGTTCCTCTAATATTTTGTGGAGTCGATGGTTGGGGCATTGTTGTTGGCTTATTACTACTTTTAGATTGAGATGTGATCGCTAAAGGTCTTGACATCTTAGTCCCAAAGTCACCAAATATACAATTTAATATACTATAGCTCACAAGTTGATTGTTTAACAAGTTAATAGAATAATAATTAGGTTTGATTGATAGATTGATGTAAGTTAATTAATTAATTAATTAATTGGGATTGGTTGGGATCCTGATCAAAATGGTATATATATTATTGTCAGTCTAACAATTGCACAATAGCAATAGTCAATAATAATATTAGTCAGTCAATGCAATTCATCAATAATACTATAATACTAACAATTCAATTACGTGATTAAGAGGAGAGGATAACAATAGAAATCAAATTGTATTTATTGGATTTATATGCCGCCCCTCTCCGAAAACTCAAGATAGTCAATAACAGTTAGTATAAATTCATTTATAATTCATCACTTAATATAAAGGGTGTTAATTAGATGAACAGTTGATAGTTAAATAATTAAACTGATAGTTAAATAGAAACATAGAAGACTGACGGCAGAAAAAGACCTCATGGTCCATCTAGTCTGCCCTTATACTATTTTCTGTATTTTATCTTAGGATGGATATATGTTTATCCCAGGCATGTTTAAATTCAGTTACTGTGGATTTACCAACCACGTCTGCTGGAAGTTTGTTCCAAGGATCTACTACTCTTTCAGTAAAATAATATTTTCTCATGTTGCCTTTGATCATTCCCCCAACTAACTTCAGATTGTGTCCCCTTGTTCTTGTGTTCACTTTCCTATTAAAAACACTTCCCTCCTGAACCTTATTTAACCCTTTAACATATTTAAATGTTTTGATCATGTCCCCCCTTTTCCTTCTGTCCTCCAGACTATACAGATTGAGTTCATTAAGTCTTTCCTGATACGTTTTATGCTTAAGACCTTCCACCATTCTTGTAGCCCGTCTTTGGACCCGTTCAATTTTGTCAATATCTTTTTGTAGGTGAGGTCTCCAGAACTGAACACAGTACTCCAAATGTGGTCTCACCAGCATTCTATATAAGGGGATCACAATCTCCCTCTTCCTGCTTGTTATACCTCTAGCTATGCAGCCAAGCATCCTACTTGTTTTTCCTACTGTCTGACTGCACTGCTCACCCATTTTGAGACACTACCCCTAAATCCTTCTCTTCTGAAGTTTTTGCTAACACAGAACTGCCAATGCAATACTCAGATTGAGGATTCCTTTTCCCCAAGTGCATTATTTTACATTTGGAAACATTAAACTGCAGTTTCCATTGCTTTGACCATTTATCTAGTAAAGCTAAATCATTTACCATATTACAGACCCCTCCAGGAATATCAACCCTATTGCACACTTTAGAGTCATCGGCAAATGGGCAAACCTTCCCTACCAAACCTTCCCCTATGTCTCTCACAAACATATTAAAAAGAATAGGACCCAGAACAGACCCTTGTGGCACACCGCTTGTAACCTGTCTCTGCTCAGAATACTCGCCATTAACAATAACTCTCTGATGTCTATGCTTCAGCCAGCTTGAAATCCACTGAACTATCCAGGGATTAAGTCCAATCTTCACTAATTTATCTATCATCTCTTTATGTGGAACCGTATCAAAGGCTTTGCTGAAATCCAGATAGGCAATATCCATGGCACCACTTTGATCCAACACCTTTGTGACATAGTCAAAGAAATCAATGAGATTAGTCTGACATGATTTGCCTTCAGTAAAGCCATGCTGATTTGGGTCCAATAAGTTATTGTTAATAGTCTAACAATATAGATTTCCCTAATATATTTTAAATCACTTAAATATCTAAATATCTAAATATTATATATCTCAATTAAGTCTGTCTTAAATGTTATTTAAATTCTAAATAATAAACAGTAATAAACTATAAACAATAAGTATAATATATATTGTGTATTAAGTATAAAATATAGAGTTATAATATACGTATTGTAATATGGAACTATAGTGCTGCTAAATAGACAAAAAAATACAGTGGGTGCTATTTCAAAATAAGGAAGAGAAGAGAAAATAAAGAAAGTTTACAGATATTTTAAATAAATAAGATAGATATATAAATATTTCAGGTAATCAGATATCAGTGTATGACTTTTATACCTCCGAAGGTTTTCTACGATCTTCTGTCTTCTATATAAATCAGATGTTAAATGTCCAAATATCCAAGATATCCAAATGTCCAAATGTTCTGTCACCAGAGTTCAGTGTCTAAATTGATGTTATTTATGAAGTAAATTAATTGTAAAATCAAGAATTCCAGATCCTATCCAAGAGTTCTCATAGTGTTTCAGATGGTCTTGTAAAAATTCCAAAATTCTGAACCAAGTAAATCCTAGTTGTTAGGTGTGCTGGTTAAGCAGTATCCCAGCACACGCTTCCGATTTGCAAAGTCACCTCTAGGCCGCTCCATTCTTTTTTTTTTTAATGCCATGTCTGCAAACCACCATACACATTCAAAAATCCACCTTGCCCTTTGCTGCACAATCTATTTTTCGATGTTATTAATCCAAATCCAATCCAATAAGAGGGAAGGGTCTATGGTCTATTTCCTATCACTGAGCTCCGTTCCAAGCTCCGGTACCACCAATACAACCCTTCCCCCGCTTTTAGCAATCAGGTAATGGCCGCTGTGAAAAACCTTCAAAAATTTTCAAATAGATTGTCCCAGATTATCTCTATCTTGTAGCAACAAGGGCTTTTCTTCCAATTCCCTCTACTGTTGTCAAAACACAGTCCATATCTTCCACTAGACCATGATCTTAGCAGTTACTGCCTCATATCAAACTTGTTTTTAGCTGCTCTTCTCGCTTCTCCTTTAAGTGTCAGGCAGCCACGTCTCTGGATTGGCACAGGCCAATCGCTTCGGCTCCGGCCCTGAGGGTATTCCCACTCCCCAGGGGGGTCGCCTTACCACCACAGATACACAGGAATTTCCTCTTCAAGCTGCAAATCCCTCCAGGTTGCAACTGCCTCTACAGTGACCAAAAAAGCCCAAAAACGGAGAACAACCCCAAGAGCTCCTTGGAGGCTGCTCTGCTGCGACATGACGTCAAACCAGAAGTCCTATTTAGAACAAATTAATCTACCAACAATCTCTGAAGAAGATAGGGGAAGACTAAATGCAAATATTACAATAACAGAATGAAGATCAATCATGGGTAGACAGAAAAACAATAAATCCCCGGGGCCAGATGGAATCCCATTTGAATTATATAAGGCTTTACAAGATATTTTAGAATCAACTATGTTAGACCTATTTAATGATATAATGAAGGGAGGAAAGTTGCCAGAATCCTGGAAGCATGCATATATAAGTCTAATACCTAAAAATGAAGTAGATAAACACCTAATCCAAAACTACAGACCAATCACTCTCTTGAATACGGATTATAAAATTCTAGCTGCAATTATAGCAGAAAGATTAAAACCAGTACTAAATCAAATCATTCATATAGACCAAAGCGGCTTTCTACCCCATAGACAGATTAGAAATAATACTAGAACCATATTAAATACAATTGAATATTATGACTTATGTGTGGAAAAATAAGTAGCCTTAATATTCATAGATGCGGAGAAAGCCATTGATAAAGTAGTTTGGAAATACCTCATTTTACAATTTAGAAAAATGAACCTTGGTGATAAACTTATAGGATTAATTAGTGCAATCTACAGCCATCAAAAAGCCAGGGTGATAGTTAATAGAGACCTGACCGAGGAAATAGAAATAAAGAAAGGCGTAAGACAAGGGTACCCCTTAGCATCGTTAATCTTTATTATGGCTCTAGAAACACTATTAATTAATATAAGAAATAGTCAAAAGATAAAAGGTTTAAGAGCAAAAAAAGAGTAATTTAAACTCCAAGCTTGCGCCGATGATACGGTTTTTATTTTGGAGAATCCATTAGAAACTGGTAAATTTCTATTAGAAGAGATTGAAGACTTTGGAACTGTTGCCGGATTAAAAATAAATAAAAATTTATTTAGCATTTAGCTAAGATGTACCCTAGACTCTCCCCGAAGTGCTGGAAATGCAAAGTGAAAACAGGTACATATTATCACATGTGGTGGACGTGTCCATTAGTCAAGAAATTCTGGAAGAAAAGTAAAGATATGATTGAACAAATTATAGGGGGAAAAATACCATTAAAACCGGAACTCTTCCTTCTCGGAATAATTAGGCATAAAATTACAAAAAATGATAGACATTTGATTTTACATATAATGATTGCAGCAAGAATTATATATGCCCAACACTGGAAGCAGGAGACCGTCCCGACACTGTTTAATCTAATAACAAAGATATATGAGGTAGTAGAGATGACCAAGCTCACACAAGAACTACAGGACAAAGATACCAAGGAATTTCACAATACTTTGGACAGGTGGTATGTCTGGATAACAAAAAAAAATTAATAATAATTAATAATAATAATAATAATAATAATAATAATAATAATAATGCAAATTATACAAATACCTAAAACTGTTATCGCAAATACATATTCAAATTAAAATGGGGGCGGGGAAAAAGGGGAGAGAGAAAAATCAAACTGTTGTTAAAAGTAATTATTGTTGTTTCAAGGCACCATTATACCATGGGAAAAATATACAGGAAATGAAAGTAATCGCATAGAAATGGACATTAATAAATTAAGGAGATCTATGTGTATTAATAAATAAGGAAAACATTGTTATAAATGAGTGGGTGTTCCGGACACTCAGCCATCCTAACATTGCCTCTGTCCAAGTATGCTAAGCATGGAGCATTTTGATTTGTTATCTAAGTAGCAGAAGAAGAATAGCTGAATGGGCTGGGCTGGGAGTGAGAATGGAAGTGAGGGTGAGTGAGTGTGGTGCTTTCTCTGCAGTCATGTGGCAGCAACACTGTTGTTTCGATCAAGCATTGCACTGTGTAAAATGTCAATTTCTGGGTGCTTCTATGTTAATAATCCAGAGAGAAATTAGTTTGAAAATCATCCTTCTGTCACTAAATTTCCAGATGAGTGGGAGAGGCAGGCTTTAGTGTAGGGCTGCCAATTCCTATGATTTCAGCAGCCAACTATCAGCTCTAATATTAATTGGCTGTCCGGAGTCCAATTAAATATGTGGAAGGTTGTTTGCCTTTTAATTCTCCATTCCCTTTTTTTTTAAAAAAAGTCACATTTATGTGCTTCCCACATGGCCTATTGCTTCCCGATTCACTGAAATGCTGCAACAACTGAGGGAGGCATGAAGCAAATGCTCCATAAGTGGCAGTCACAATTATGGACATATTGATTGCTCCTGGAAGTTAATTCTGACAGCTGTGAATGGCTGGATCCACACCACCCAATGCTTTGAATGCAGTGGAATGCCAGGCCTAGTTGCTTTGTATCCAGGAATAATGGCTTCCCATTTAGAGCTGATGAGTCATTGTTGCATTCAAATGAGCTACCAGAAGCTGTTTCTAACATAATCTCCAAACCTTCTTTTCCCATCGGTAGCTGGTTGTGAGGAACAAGCCATCCTTTGTTATTTATTACAGTCGCATTCTGCCTTTTAGCATAACAGTCTTTCCACACTGCCTTATAAAGCCTTAAAAACAATTGTAAACAAAATACAGTTTTACTGTCTTACCGAAAACCAAAGAACAAAGGCATCTCCAAAGAGTTTTTCACAAATCAATTGGTAATAATGTAGGATAAAGTTATGGCTCAACTACTGCAATGTGCTCTAAATGGGGCTACCCTTGAAGACTGTTCAGAGAGTACAATAAGTTCAGAATGCAGCTGTGCATGCTGTTGTGGGTGTGCCTCAGTACACCAATATAACACCAATGCTCTGTGAGCTGCACTGGCTACCAATCAGTCTCCGGACACAATTTAAGATGTTGGTTATCACCAATAAAGCTCTACATGGCTTAGGGCAAATTATTTACAGGACCGTCTTCTGCCTCACACTTCCCAGAGCCTGGTTAGATCCCACATGGTCAGCCTTCTCCGGGTCCCATTGGCCAAACAGGCCCTTCTCTGTGGTGGCTCCGCTCTGTGGAACCAACTATTACCGTAGATCCACACTGCCCCCACCCTACTAGCCTTCTGGAAAACTTTAAAAACCTGGCTCTGTCGACAGGCCTGTGGGCTATGAGCAATAACACCTAGCTTCAGCCCAGAAATACAAATGTCTTTATTAAGGGGCTTTTATAGTGTTTTTATATCATTTTTATTGATTGTACATCACCCAGAGTCCAAAAGGAGTTGGCTGGCTCACAAATCTAATAAATTAAATTTAAAAAATAAATTAAAAATTAAAAATTAAAAATTAAAAATTAAAAATTAAAAATTAAAAATTAAAAATTAAAAATTAAAAATTAAAAATTAAAAATTAAAAATTAAAAATTAAAAATTAAAAATTAAAAATTATAAATTATAAATTATAAATTATAAATTATAAATTATAAATTATAAATTATAAATTATAAATTATAAATTATAAATTATAAATTATAAATTATAAATTATAAATTATAAATTATAAATTATAAATTATAAATTATAAATTATAAATTATAAATTATAAATTATAAATTATAAATTATAAATTATAAATTATAAATTATAAATTAAATTAAATTAAATTAAATTAAATTAAATTAAATTAAATTAAATTAAATTAAATTAAATTAAATTAAATTAAATTAAATTAAATTAAATTAAATTAAATTAAATTAAATTAAATTAAATTAAATTAAATTAAATTAAATTAAATTAAATTAAATTAAATTAAATTAAATTATTAAGTAATTTCTTACAGTTTTTCATTTTATTAGGTAAATTTGATGAAAGGATCTAATAACCTACTTTATTTTTTTAATGTATTTATTTATACTTTCTATCTGTCTCTTTCTTCTACTTTTCTTCCAGGACTCAGGATGACATATCTGCCTTTTATTTTTCTCCCCAAGAGATCTATAAGGTGAGCTGGCCTAAGAAAAATGATATGCCTAAAGCCATCCAGTGAATTTCAGACATCCAGCATAAGTGGATTTAAGTCTCACTGGTCCTAGTCCGATTTGGTCCCACAGAGTGGGCCTCCTCCGGGTCCCGTCAACTAAACAATGCCGGTTGGCGGGCCCCAGGGGGAGAGCCTTCTCTGTGGCGGCACCGGCCCTCTGGAACCAACTCCCCCCGGAGATCAGAACTGCCCCTACTCTTCCTGCCTTCCGTAAACTCCTCAAAACCCACCTTTGCCGTCAGGCATGGGGAAACTAAACATCTCCCCCTGGGCACGTTGAAGTTATATATGGTATGTCTGTATGTGTGTATGTTAGTACAGGGGATTTTCTTAAACTTATAATATTTTAATTAATTGGATTGTATTGGATTGTTTTTCACTTGTTGTGAGCCGCCCCGAGTCTTCGGAGAGGGGCGGCATACAAATCCAAATAATAAAATAAAATAAAATAAATAATAAAGAATGTAACTACTTCTACACAGTTCTGAATTACTTTGCTAGTGGTTCATGATCGCACACATGCGCAACACTTCTGCACATCCTCAGAAGCATCCTGGGCAAGTGGGTAGAGCCTCTCACCACTACCGCTACCAGTTCTAAGAACCAATCCGAACCCGGACCAACCCACCACTAATTTAGTACTCTACTGGTTTGGTAGTTATGTTACAATTCCTTATGCCTAATAAGATACATTGTCATTTGAGAATTTCAAGCAAGATAAGCAGTGTCATTGCGTCATTTTGTACATACTTGAAGGGCAATTATCATGTAGCCTTTTGGGATCTTTCTGTAGAAGACAATTATATTGCACTCATTCTGCCTCATTCACTTGATGTTGTTGGATGGAACAAACAGAAATGACGTTCATTTGTAACTTACATGTTTCTTTTACCTTTTTAAAATAAGGGATAAAAAGAATATTTTTTTTTCTACAGAAAGTTCTTCACTTAATTGTGCTGACCAGTCCTTCTCAGAGTTCAGCAACATCTAGAGATCCCAGCAATTTCCCATCTGTTTTTGGTAAGACTACAAGTCATATAGTTAGAAATATTCATATGCGTCCTTTTTCAAAAAAATGAAACATAACCTTCCATCTCCTCTCATAGGACTCACCTTCAGATGCCCACCTTGAGATACATTCCAGATTGTTTATATCCTTTTTTTTTTCTTAAAACAAGATATATTTAAGCAATCGTTATGGTTCATAGAAAGAAGTGCTAAATTTTAAGCTTCAAAATAGGTATGGCAGAAAAGAAAAAAATACAGTACATAATTAAAGATCATTATATACATACAAAACTGGATCACTCACATGCCAAATCAAAGTGCAAGGAGAAAGGGACAAGATAAATGGAAAGTGACACAAGATACTGTTTCTAGGGTGGAGAAAATTTACCAAGAACCTATGCTGAAATTCTCCAGTATGCTCTAATTCAGGGGTCCCCAACCGCCGGTCCGCGGACCAGTACCGGGCCGCAAGGCATGTTGCACCGGTCCACGGAGTCAGCAGCTGCTGTGGAGCCGGCGAGTGCCAAGCTGTTTCCTGTCTCTTTCCCCTCACGTTCACTTGGGACCACCATTTGCCTCGGGCTGAGAAAACCTTTGCTTGCTTGCTTTCTTCCTTTCCTGTCTTTCTTCTCTCGTCAAAAGTGGTCTATTTCCTCCTTGCAAAGCCCTTGCAAAGCCCTCGCTCTGCCTGCAGCTCAAACGAAAAGGCTTTGGCATTGTGCAGCTCTTTTTTTGCTAGGCTCCCCCACCCTATTCCCGGGGTCCTGGGTGGGAGCGAAGCCAGGGGTGTGTGTGTGACCATGAAACCCCCACCATCAGCTCTGGTAATTTTCTTTTGGAAGGATTCCTTGCTGCAAGAAAATTACCAGACCTGGCACTGGTGGACGCTCCAAGCAGGCAGCGATCGCAAAGGAAGGTGACTGTGTTCGTGGAGGCACCTCCCCCTGCTCTGGGATTCCTTGCTGCAATCCCAGCCGGAACGGGGGGGGGGTGTCCTCTGGAACTGCTGAAAGGCAAACGGCGGTCCTGAGTGAACAGGAGGGGAAAGAGACAGGAAACCACCCCCTCCTACCCTTCCTCCCTCTGTCACCTCAACTCCCCCGCAAAATTAAAAGGGGGTGGAGAGAGACAATGGAACGATAAGCTAAACCCCCTTTCCGCCCCCACCGGGCCATAGAAAAATTGTCTTGCTGAAACTGGTCCCTGGTGGAAAAAAGGTTGGGGACCACTGCTCTAATTGACAAGCATATTCAACCTTGTGAAAATAAACTTTTAAAAATATCTATTCAATAAAAGAGAGATGTTAAAGACAGTACAACTTTGTTGCATACTTTATAGTTACCATATAGTTTTTCTTCCCTCCAATATTTTGGATCATCTAATTTTAAGACTGGTCTCCATTAATTTCATGCATTTTTATACAATAGATAAAAATATTACAGGTTTCAATAGAGCATTATAGTCTTTGATTCTTGGGCTTGATTTAAAAGAAGAAGAAGAAAAGGTTTTGAGCAGGGACATCTGAATAGAATTTTTTTTTTTAAAAAAAAGTTATCTGCATAATGCTCAAAACCAAGGGTGTCAAACTGGTGGCAATGGGCCAGATTCATCACATGCAGGCAATGCCCACCCCAGCTCCATGAAAGAAAAAAACATTGCAATGTCACCTGATGACAATGTTTTGCGGCGAGTTTGACACCTGTGGTCTAAACAAAAAACAAACCTAAGCCCTTTTGAACAATTCCTTCTTAAATTGCCTAGTGGCCAGAATTTCAACAGACTGAGAGAAAATGTCAGGGCTAAAATGGAAATGTGTGCTTTGCCAACAACATCAATACAGCAAAACAACCAAGTTCGACTCTAGTGTTTCTAACAGGCCATGAAACTAAGACTGCATTATTGTCACTTTTACCAGTCTGTATAATCTACAGATTTTGAGGGTATATACCTCTGAGGTGTGCTTTTACTTCTGAGGAAGCCATTTGTATCTCAAATAGAAGTAGAGAAAGGCCTAGAGAGATTCAGTTTATTGGGAAGGGTAAGAAAATAATCTGACAGGAGATGTTCTTTTGGAAGGGAGGTTTTACCCTGAAGACGGAATCAGAGACAGAAGAAGGAAACCGTGTACTTAGTCCAAGAGTTGACAAAGAAGATTTTAAGAGAAGATGGATTGTATCTTTTATTCAACTGCCCAGTGAAGGGAGAGTGATGTTTTCAAATCTCTTCCAACACACACAAACACATATTGGGTAGTACAGAAGATGCTTTGGAATGCATGGTGACACAAACAGCCCCTTGTCTACAACTCTTTAAAATGACTAAGACCTTTCCTGGGAATGAGCAAATGCTTTTTTTTTTTAAATGACCCTGTAATCCCTTATATTGGAGTGGAGTCAGGGTGACAGAACAGAGCTAAGCATTTAAATGGCCAGATGCCCTTCCCAGCGCATACATAGAGCTTACAGTGGATATTTTCTCTTTGCACCCAGAGAGAGAAATATTTGACACTACCTAGCATTGAACTCACAGCCACCTGGTTGTGAGGTGAGAGCTCTACCTCTAGGCCACCACAGGGATCAGAATGAGCAAGAGCTTGTTTGATTTACATTTCTGGCTTTGAGTACTCCAAAACACTTTTTGCTTCCACAAAATAACCCCTTTATAGTTCTGAATTCCTGGATGCGGGGCTGTCAAAAATGATCTAGTTTTGTAGTTTCCAAATTAATTTGTGAAGTCCTGGGGCTCTTCAGAACATCAGTAAATTGTTGATGCATTCTTAAAATACACAGCTGCAAGATAATTTGGAGGGTTCATGATTGTGTCACACATTATATTAAGCCATGTTGTTTGATTTTGGCTAACAATTTATGTGAACCGGGATATTATTGTTTAGTCAGAAAATCAGCATAATGCATGAAGCCAACAGTGGTGTTCCTTGGAGCAAAAGTGGGCAGCGTGCAGCCTGGAAGCTAAACACAGATTACATTTGGAAGGTTCTTCATTAATATAGTAAGTTACTCCAGTGATGTGGCTCAGCATACAAAATAATACCTAGAAATTCCTGACATACATGAAATCACTATAAGGTATGGTCAGAATTAAGTCTTGCAAGTTTGGAGTTTGTTTGTTTTTTAAAAATCATATATCCCTCAGGGCCAGAGATCAAATCTAGAGATGGATGAAAACAGTAGTTCAGCAAGTACAGCCAATTATCTATTTCAGCATATGCGTTCTGCACTGGATAATCACCATATATCTGTTCAAATTTAAATGGGAATCATTATAAATCAAGATTTTGAAATGTTTAATTGGATGGGGAAGAGGTTAGGAAGAGCAACATTTTATGATAAATGTGCTGTAAGGGTCCTAATTGTCAGAAAACCGTCAAGTAATGTGTCAAAAGAACCTCATCTACCTTCAATTTACTCCTTTATTACAGAATATTCATTATTCTGACCAAATTTGTACTTCTTTTGTGGGGGAAACATGATAATCAACAAGGTATGAAACCCAAATGGCTTCTCATGTAAACAAGGGTCCAATTCCTCCAGGGATAAATAGCTCCCTACATTCCAATTTTGATGATGTGTGAAGAATCATATCAGTGAAAAATGACCTACAGGTCATTTCATGTTTCTAGAGTAAGTACAAACGTTGTTTTGCAGGGCAGGGAGATGATGCTTTTTACCACTGTAATCAGTATTGGGTTCCTACCTGGACAGTGGGGGTTCCGGTAGCGAAAATGGAGCTGCACCCACAGATCTGTGTGACCGGCAGGTGGGCGGGTGCGCCCAAGTAATATTTTGCTTCACCCCATGCGCATAGATCAAAATTTCACAAGGGGATGTCCTCACTCATGAGATTTCAGTGATTTCTGGTGGTTTTTTGCTTCCGCACATGCAGAGCAGCATAAAAACCACTGAAATCTCATGAGTGTGCACCAGTAATGGGCAGCCAAAATTTGTACTTCCACACTATGGGTGTGGCTTATTTTGTGGGTGTGGCTTGCTGTCCATGTGACTGGGTAGGAGTGGCTTGCTGGCCACGTGACCAGGTGGGAGTGGCTTGAACAATCATTATCATTCAAGTGAACTGTTAAGTCCTCGACTTACAACCTCACCAGTGTCGCTCTCTGGGATGACAATTTGCTTTGTGTTTTCTGCACTCTCCTTCTTGGGTTGCCCCCTGCCTCAGGCTGGGTAGCTAGGCAAATGGGTGCCGATCAGCTGTTGAGAAAAGAGGGGGGAGGGAATGGGCCCCCTGCAATTCCTGCCGGTGCTGGTCTCCCTGCCGCTTTCCAAGCAGGAGGAAGAAGATGGGAGGGAGGGATAGTCAGCTGCAGCTGGGCACACAGCTTCATTTCCACCGATGGAAATGCGTGCCACCCCATCCTGCCTGCTGCCCATCCCTGGTGTGCACATTCCCTTGCAAACTTTTGCTTGCTGTGCTTGTGCAGAAGCAAAATCTCACTCAGGCAGACATGTGCCCCCGCGGAGCAGCACATGGAATACACTGGTAGTGGCAGGAGCTGGCAACCATTCACTGACTGTAATAGATGTGAGTTCTTTATACAAAACATTGATTCCTGGTTGAAACATGCAACCATCTGAAAACTGATTAGTTCTTACCAAATGTGTCTGCAGTGCTGAACTTCATAGACCTCTTGATGGTGAACCTATGGACATATCTGCAGGCACGCAAGCCATTGCTCTAACACTCCTCCAATATGCATCTGTGCACTGGCCAGCAGATTTTCGGCATGAGTGGAAGATCTGGAAAGGCATTTTCGCCTTCCGGAGGGCCTCCAAGGGCAGCACAAGGGAATCACATGCGCATGTGCAGGAGATGGTGGCAGGGGACATTGAATTATGGATGTGGGCACTCACACATGAACAGTAGCATGCATACACATGCTTTTGGCATCCACAGAAAAAAAGGTTTGCCCTCACTGTCATAGACCAAAACTCTGCCTTTATTTAAAACAACTTTCTTCAGTCCTCACATTTGCTCCAAGGTACTTGAGGTACAATTCATCTCAAAAATATATAAAATACTTGAGATACGAATAATCAACTTATTTTCCAAAGCACCAGAAGGCAAAAAAGAAAAACAAAAAAATGGGTGGAAACTAACCAAGAAGAGAAGCAACCTTGAACTAAGGAGAAATTTCCTAACCAGGAGAACAATAACCATGGGAATTGCTTTTCTTCAGGGGTTGTGGGTGCTCCATCACTGGAGATTTTTTTTAAAAAAAGTTGGAGATCCATTTGTTTGAAATGATATTGGGTCCAGTGCTGGAGTCCACATTTTTACTACCAGTTCTGTGGCTTAGTGGGCATGGTGTGACTTGGTGGGTGTGGCAGGGGAAGGATACTGCAAAATCCCCATTCCCACCCGCCTCTAGGGCCAGCCAGAGGTGGTATTTGCCAGTTCTCTGAACTGCTTGAAATTTCTCTTACTGGTTCTCTAGAACCTGTCAGAACCTGCTGGATTTCACCCCGATAGGGTCTCCTGCTTGAGCAGCAGGTTGGAATCAAAGACCTCCAAGGTCCCTTCCAATTCTGATGATGATGATGAAGTTTGGATGTGCTTCAGATACTATATCTATCCAGTTTTATTCCTGCAGATACATAGAAACATAGAAGACTGACGGCAGAAAAAGACCTCATGGTCCATCTAGTCTGCCCTTATACTATTTCCTGTGTTTTATCTTAGGATGGATATATGTTTATCTTAGGATGGATACATTCCAATTTGAAAAATAATATGCTATGTACTGCAATCCAGGGAAAGCTTTCTGAAAGTCCGCTTATAATTTAAGAACAGGGTTCTTTTTAATCATTCCTGAGCTGAATTTTATATGTCCATGTTTGCTGTCTCCAACTAAAGTCAATATACATTTGGTCACAGCATCTGTAGTTAGATATCCCTGCCTCTTGTGCTATGAGTAACTTGTGCAAGTATTATGATGAAACCCTTCAAGCATGAATAATAAACTAAAAAGCACTCTGGGAGATAGATTAAAGCACCCCAGCACTTTGGGATAACATTTGCAATGCAGATAAAACATTTGTGCTTTAATTTTCAGCTTCCAACAACAAAATAAGCAAGTGTGCAAGAATAGTATTTTTCTTTTAGAACCAGGTCCCCAAATTATTCATATGAGAACTGGAAAAGAGCTGATGTGCTTTCCATCTTCAAAAAAGGGGGGAAAAGCAGACCCGGAAAATTACAGACCAATCAGCCTAAGATCAATACCTGGGAAAATACTGGAAAAGATAATTTAAAAACAGATCCGCCAACAGCTAGAAACAAGTTAAGTAATAACCAACAGCCTACACGATTTGTTAAGAATAAATAATGACAAGCCAATCTCATTTCATTCTTCAACACAGTGACTCAATAAGTAGACCAACGAAATAATGTGGGCATATTATACTTAGACTTCAGCAAAAGATTCAACAAAGTAGACCATAAGACTACTTCTTTGTAAGCTAGAAAAAAGACAGCTTCATCACCCGATAGATTCATAACTGGCTGACTAACCATACTCCATGAGTAGTTCTCAATGGGTCTAAGTCTACAAAGAGAGAAGTAAGTAGTGCGGTACCACAGGGTTCCATCTTAGGCCCAGTACTCTTCAATATTTTAATAAATGACCTAGATGGGGGAATAGAAGGGAAACTAACCCAATTCGCAGATGATACTAAGCTGGCAGGAATAGCTAACATCCCAGAGGATAGGCTCATGAATCTTGACAGATTTGAACACTGGGCCCTATCTAAAAAAATGAAATTCAGTGCTGAGAAAAGTAAAGTCCTACACTTAGGTAAGAAAAGCCAAAAATATACATATAAACTGGGTGAAACCAGACTCAATAGCAGTGACTGTGAGAGGGATCTTGAAGTCTTAGTACACCAGTGTTTCCCAACCTTGGCAGCTTGAAGATATTTGGACTTCAACTCCCAGAATTCCCCAGCCAGCTGGGGAATTCTGGGAGTTGAAGTCCAAATATCTTCAAGTTGCCAAGGTTGGGAAACACTGTAGTAGACAACCATTTCAATTCAATTTATTAGATTTGTATGCTGCCCCTCTCCGAAGACTCAGCTAAACATGAGCTAGCAATGTGCAGTGGCAGCCAGAAAAGCCAATGCAATCCTGAAATCTAGGTCTAGGAAGGTGCTAATACCACTCTATGAAGCCTTAGTTAGACCACACCTAGAGTATTGCATCTAGTTTTGATCACCACACTACAAAAAAAGACATTTGACTTTAGAGAGCATGCAGAGGAGAACTATGATTAGGGGGCTGGAAACCAAAACATACAAAGAGTAGTTACAAGAACTGGGCATGACTGGTCTAACAAAGAGAAGGACCAGGGGAGACATGATAACAGGGTTCCATTATTTGAGGGGCTGCCACAGAGAGGAGGGGGTCAGGCTATTTTCCAAGGCACCAGAAAGTCAAACAAGGAATAATGGATGGAAACTGACCAAGGAGATATGCAACCTAGAAATGGTTCTATCCTGGCAATGACCCCATCAAGAAATAGGTCCACGCACATGGCTTTGACAAGATTTAAGCATGTAATTCTAATACATGTACGTTTAGTATCAGAAAGGTTTAACTGTATAAAATATAATAGAGAAGTAAGAAATAATTCCGTTCTTATCAGCTGTTCATTAAAGTCTCAACATAAGGCCAAAACTCCCAAATAGTTCTCTTTGATCCAATCTCCAATTAACATGACTCACTCCAAGTTGGCAGGAAGCCAAGATGTCCAGATTTCACCTTCTTAGTTTTAAATTCACATAAATAATAGATAGATAAATATAGATAGATAAATATCTGTATAGTCTGGAGGACAGAAGGAAAAGGGGGGACATGATCGAAACATTTAAATATATTAAAGGGTTAAATAAGGTCCAGGAGGGAAGTGTTTTTAATAGGAAAGTGAACACAAGAACAAGGGGACACAATCTGAAGTTAGTTGGGGGAAAGATCAAAAGCAACATGAGAAAATATTATTTTACTGAAAGAGTAGTAGATCCTTGGAACAAACTTCCAGCAGACGTGGTAGATAAATCCACAGTAACTGAATTTAAACATGCCTGGGATAAACATATATCCATCCTAAGATAAAATACAGAAAATAGTATAAGGGCAGACTAGATGGACCATGAGGTCTTTTTCTGCCGTCAGACTTCTATGTTTCTAATAATTCACATAAATATAGAGCCGGGGTGGCGCAGCAGGTAGAGTGCTGTATTGCAGGCCACTGAAGCTGACTGTAGATCTGAAGGTCAGCAGTTCAAATCTCATCACCGGCTCAAGGTTGACTCAGCCTTCCATCCTTCCAAGGTGGGTAAAATGAGGACCCGGATTGTGGGGGCAATATGCTGGCTCTGTTAAAAAGTGCTATTGCTAACATGTTGTAAGCCATCGTGAGTCTAAGGAGAAGGGCGGCATAAAAATTGAATGAATGAATGAATGCATGCATGCATGCATGCATGCATGAATGAATGAATGAATGAATGAATGAATGAATAAACAAACAAACAAATAAATAAATAAATAAATAAATAAACAAACAAATAAACAAATAAATAAATAAATAAATAAATAAATAATACAAGAGCCCAAACCAGGCAGTCATGAATTCTGCATTTGCTCGTCACAAGACTAACCCTTAAATACCCAAAAGGCATGGCCGAGTGTTCCAGAGATCTATTCATGCAGAGACCTCCTTCTGTTCTGCCACTCATGCCTTCTGACACTTCTGCGTACTCCTGCATCAAGAAGAGGCTCTTCCTCTTTTCCTGAGTCACTCATGGGTACCTCTGGAGGTACAACTGGCCCTGGTTGGCTTTCAGCCTCTGACATCACATCCTGTCCGACTTCCTCGCTAGGAGACTCAGGTGCCAAATACACTGGCTTAGGATACCAACCCACACCCATCTCTCAATCCTCAGAATCCGTGATCAGCTGCACAGGATGCAGACGGGCCACAACCAAAATAAGGAGAACATTTCTGACAGTGAGAGCAATCAACCAGTGAAAGAGCTTGCCTCTGGAGGTTGCGAAAGCTCCAAATATCGAGACTTGTCGAAGTAGATTGAAAGAAAACAGCCAAAAATGATTTTCAGCAAACAGTACATGATTATCAGTACTGCAACGGTAACTTGTCCATTTGAAGCAGAGAGTAAAGAAACACAAAGGTGTTACTTAATGGACTGAGTATGCTTTAAGTCTAATTAGGCAATGGATAAATATGTTTGGCTAAACACTTTGAGATTGCTGGAAATCAAATTCTGTTACAAAAGCAAACTCTGTGTGTTGTGCATTTAAGAAATGTCTGTGTGAGAGAGAGGGAAAGCAACACAAGGTATCAAATAGCATTAAACTGTTTGCTCAGGATCTCAGAAAGATAGGATTAAACATTTTAATGTAAAAAATAACTAAGCGGATCTGTTAACATATAAAGCCAAGTTTGCGAAACATACATGTTTACTTGCACTGAGTGAAATGACTGCTAGCAGGAAGTACAGAAAGTCAGAAGTTCCCTGTAAAAGATAAAGAATAGATCCATTTGAATGAAACAGGAATGGCAAAATAATTAAATTTAAAAATAATATATTGTGGATTTTTAAAATAAGTAATAATAATTTTAAATTCTGTACAGAGAAATTAACAGATTAACAGAGTTGGAAGGTACCTTGCAGGTCATCTAATCCACCCCCCTGCCAAGCAGGAACCTAACATCTGCCTCTACCTAGGATCAAGCTCACAACCTCGCAATTGTAAGGCAACTCTAGGCCACAGCAACTGGTTTCTGGACTGATACTGTCCTAATGTCTTTTTTATCTTTTCTATCTGTACTTTATACTTATATTATGTTAAACATACTACAATACAATACTATATTTGTATGACAAAATAAATAAATAAATAAACAAATAAACAAACAAATAAATAAATAAATAAATAGTACATAAATAAATAAATAAATACATACATACATACATACATGGAAGAAGCCGATTATCTAGGTCCTCAGCAGTCAGGATTCAGGCCCGGCTACAGCACGGAAACTGCTTTGGTCGCGCTGATGGATGATCTCTGGCGGGCCCGGGACAGGGGTTTATCCTCTGTCCTGGTGCTTCTTGACCTCTCAGCGGCTTTCGATACCATCGACCATGGTATCCTTCTGCACCGGCTGGAGGGGCTGGGAGTGGGAGGCACTGTCCTTCAGTGGTTCTCTTCCTACCTCTCTGGCCAGTCGCAGTCGGTGTTAGTGGGGGGTCAGAGGTCGACCTCTAGGTTACTCCCTTGTGGGGTGCCTCAGGGGTCGGTCCTCTCCCCCCTACTATTTAATATCTACATGAAACCGCTGGGTGAGATCATCCAAGGGCATGGGGTGAGGTATCATCAGTATGCAGATGATACCCAGCTTTACATCTCCACCCCTTGTCCAGTCGGCGAAGCAGTGGAAGTGATGTGCCGGTGCTTGGAGGCTGTTGGGGTCTGGATGGGTGTCAACAGACTCAAACTCAACCCGGATAAGACGGAGTGGCTGTGGGTTTTGCCTCCCAAGGACAATTCCATCTGTCCATCCATCACCCTGGGGGGGGAGTCACTAACCCCCTCAGAGAGGGTCCGCAACTTGGGCGTCCTCCTCGATCCACAGCTCACATTAGAGAAACATCTTTCAGCTGTGGTGAGGGGGGCGTTTGCCCAGGTTCGCCTGGTGCACCAGTTGCGGCCCTATTTGGACCGGGAGTCACTGCTCACAGTCACTCATGCCCTCATCACCTCGAGGCTCGACTACTGTAACGTTCTCTACATGGGGCTACCTTTGAAAAGTGTTCGGAAACTTCAGATCGTGCAGAATGCAGCTGCGAGAGCTATCATGGGCTTTCCTAAATTTGCCCATGTCACACCAACACTCCGCAGTCTGCATTGGTTGCCGATCAGTTTCCGGTCACAATTCAAAGTGTTGGTTATGACCTATAAAGCCCTTCATGGCACCGGACCAGAATATCTCCGGGACCGCCTTCTGCCGCACGAATCCCAGCGACCAGTTAGGTCCCACAGAGTTGGCCTTCTCCGGGTCCCATCAACTAAACAATGTCGTTTGGCGGGACCCAGGGGAAGAGCCTTCTCTGTGGCGGCCCCGACCCTTTGGAATCAACTCCCCCCAGATATCAGAGTTGCCCCCACCCTCCTAGCCTTTCGTAAGCTCCTTAAAACCCACTTCTGTCGTCAGGCATGGGGGAATTGACATGTTCCTTCCCCCTAGGCTTATAAAATTTATGTATGGTATGCTAGTGTGTATAACTGGTTTTTAACTTGTGGTGTTCTTAAAATTAATTTAATATTGGAATTGTCTTGTATTGCTGTTGCTGTGAGCCGCCCCGAGTCTGCGGAGAGGGGCGGCATACAAATCTGATTAAACTAAACTAAACTAAACATACATACATACATACATACATACATACATACATACATACATACATTTATTTATTGGATTTGTATGCCGCCTCTCTCCGCAGACTCGGGGCAGCTAACAACAATGATAAAAAAACAACAAGTAACAATCCAATTTAATAAAACAACTAAAAACCCTTATTATAAACCAAACATATACACAAACATACCATACATAACTTGTAATGGCCTAGGGGAAGGAATATCCTAACTCCCCCATGCCTGGCGACAAAGGTGGGTCTTGAGTAATTTGCGAAAGATAAGGAGGGTGGGGGCCATTCTAATCTCTGGGGGGAGTTGATTTCAGAGGGCCGGGGCTGCCACAGAGAAGGTTCTTCCCCTGGGGCCCGCCAAACGACATTGTTTGGTCGACGGGACCCGGAGAAGGCCAACTCTGTGGGGCCTTATCAGCCGCTGGGATTCGTGCGGTAGAAGGCGGTTCCAGATGTATTCTGGCTCAATGCCATGTAGGGCTTTAAAGGTCAGTACCAACACTTTGAACATACATACATACATAATAGAATGCTAGGGAGGGAAGTTCTCATAGCAGACTGCCAGGCTATGTGGACACGTTTATAGCCTGCTCAAGATTAACAGCTTCGCTGGACCAGATGTGGAAGACCAAATGACCAGTGCACCCACCTGAAATCTTGGGACATGAAGATTGGATGAATTGCCCTGGAGGGTTTTGAAGGAGGGTTTGGGGTTTCTTTGTATATACATCTTGCGTGCCTTTTGCAACTTGCTTTCCTTTTGTTGCTATCACTTCTTGTCTAGTAAAAGTACTCATCTCTATCAAATGGAGTTGGGGCCTTTCTTTCCTGAATTTTGAATGGGAGCACATCTGATGAGTTATATAAATTTGTCCATAGTCACAGATTTTTTTTAAAGTTTCCCTTTCTATGAACAGGGGGGGAAAGTAGCAATATTGTAACTATAAGATATTTGGGTTTGTCTTATACAGCTTGAAATATTAAGTTATAAAATAATCTGTATGTAGGATAAAACTAATTTTGGAGATAATGTTTACTGCAACAAGTTATAGCTTCAATTCTTGCCTCTGATAATTATGCTAGATAAAATATAATAAATGCAAATAAAATGCAGCTATTTGCTGGATAAAGAGAGCAGAAGCATAAAAACACGCTAAATAAAAGACATCAAAACAATTGATATTCCTAAATTACTAAAATATACTTCCCTAAAATAACTGCCAGTTAAAATTATCAAGGCAAAAGTAACCAGCTATTAATTGCAGGTGAATTCTGCAAGCTATTACCGAAAATGTGGCTGTATTAAACTTTGTTTTTTGAGTTCAAATCACACAAAAGGTAATGGATATAGAATTAATCTGCTTGCCTGGAAAGGTTTAATAGGGAATGCTATTAACCTTATTGTATAATCTCTGTAAAATTACAACATAGTAGAAAATGAGCTAGCAATTCAACTGTTCAAGGACAGATTCTGTTTCTATACAGAGGTTTAGTAAATCTGTCTTCTAAGACTGTTGAGGGAAGATAGGAAAGTGTTATAGCAGGGATGTTTTCTGGTATTTAGTTAGTTTTTCAAGGTACAGTGAACCCTCGAGTTTCGCGTCCTCAAGGATCGCGAAAGGGCTATTTCGCTAGTTTTCAACCCGGAAGTAAACTCCACCATCTGCGCATGCGTGCCCTTCCACGCATGCGTAGATGGTGGAGTTTCCCCGCCGGGCAGAGGCTTCCCTGGGTCTTCCCCCTCTTGCCCCGGTAAGACCCCAGCGGCGGTGGGCTGGAGCGCGAGCTTGGGGCAGCCTAGCTCCGCTTCCCAGCTGGGAAGCGGAGCCGGAAACAGCGTGGGCGGGCGGGCGGCACGCGCGAGCTTGGGGCAGCCTAGCTCCGCTTCCCAGCTGGGAAGTGGAGCCGGCAACAGCGTGGGCGGGCGGGCGGCGCGCGCGAGCTTGGGGCAGCCTAGCTTCGCTTCCCAGCTGGGAAGCGGAGCCGGCAACAGCGTGGGCGGGCGGGCGGCGCGCGCGAGCTTGGGGCAGCCTAGCTCCGCTTCCCAGCTGGGAAGCGGCCCCAGCAACGCGCGTGCGCTTGGGGAAACCCCAGATCCGCTCCCCAGCTGGGGAGCAGCCCCAGCAACACGCGCGCGCTTGGGGAAACCCCGGCTCCGCTCCCCAGCTGGGAAGCGGCCCCAGCAACTCGCGCGCGCTTGGGGAAACCCCAGATCCGCTCCCCAGCTGGGGAGCGGCCCCAGCAACGCGCGCGCGCTCCCCAGCAACGCGCTGCCGGCGGCGGTGGAAGTAAAAACACCATCTGCACATGCGCAGATGGTGTTTTTACTTCCGCACCGCTACTTCGCGAAAAATCGATCATCGCTTGGGGTCCTGGAACGGAACCCTCGCGATGATCGAGGGTTCACTGTAATTAATTGACTTAAGGTCTTCAATCAGGTATGATTGATTATGATTATGTGTCATCAAATTATTTTCAGCTCCTGATAACTCCTCATAACTCAATTTTATTAGAAATTCTCCTGTCTACTACGGCAGTTTTCATAATCCTCCATCTGTGGTCTGCTGTAGACTGTTAGCAGCCCAAGACAAATCACATTTGAGAGGAATTTTTATGTCAAAGCAACTCGTTCTTCACTACTGCATTCACCAAAGTCAGTAGCTGTCAATATTCGTAAGTGAAACCCGTTGGCAAAATCTTTGTTTTAATCGGTAGAAAGAGTTGATGTTTCATTATTTTATTTCAACTTTGGCCAAACCCAGTTCAGTGCATGTGGTCACAACATTCCTCCTAGAAAAGCTTTCTTCAAATGTTAGATTGAACCATGTCAAATAAAGCACATCTAAAGCATGGAGTTAACTGAACCCTAAAGCGGCCATTAAATAACAATAGCAATATATTTTTCCTATGTTTTTTCCTTATTCCTATTTATGTATAAAACCTATTTTGAGATTGAGTGGTGTGACTTGGTGGAACCAAGGGTTGAAGGGTCAATTTTAAAAGGTAGCAATTTGGAAGTTAAACTCTTTGGACATTGGCCTATGGTTTCCCTCAGTGGTGGGTTGCTCCCCATTCGCCCCTGTTCGAATGAACCAGTAGCAGCAGCGGGAGGCTCCGCCCACCCAGATGTCATCAAAAATGTTCTGTGCATTTGCAGAAGCTTCTGCACATGTGCAGAAATGGCATACTCTCCTGTGTTACTGATAGCGAACCAGTTGCACCAGGATTTGAATCTCACCATTGATCTCCCTTGAGGTGCCATCTTGTTTCACATAGAGGTTAACTTTTAGATAAAACATTTGGAAGGTTTCTAAATGGCCCTTGAAGTTTAAATCCACGGAGGCTCTTTAAATCTATGTTCAGTGTTAGAAACATACAGGATGCAATGTTAGTTTGGGGGTGTCTTCAATTATAAAAGAAAAATTAAAAATGTGCTTGATGTTATTGATTTGAAATACAGAATAGATAGGTCATCTAGTCCAACCCGTTGTTGAAGCAGGAGATCCTGTACCATTTCTGACAAGTAACTCTCCAGTCTGTTCTTGAAAGCCTCCAGTGATGAAACACTTACAACTTCTGAAGGCAAGCTGTTCCATTAGTTGATTGACAGAAAATTTATCTTTATATAGTATACAAATATTATATAAATATTATTAAAATAATATTTAAAAATATAAATATTTGAAAATAGTTATATATAAATAAATGTTATATAAATGTAAGATTTAAATAATCTGTAAAAAAAAAAAAATCACAGACTGAAAATGTTCCCATCAGTGCAGAATATCCTTGATAAATAAGAACAGGTGGAATGCATGCAGCATTTCCTATAATTGGTTTACAAATAAAAAAAGATAGTCATGATCATACTGAGTTCTTCAATGAATTAACGTCACTGTTTTTGCAAGTTGTAGTGAGTGACAAAAAACTGGACTTACTAGTACAACTGCCAAGCATTTTGTATCAAAACTCATTTCTTCCCCGGCCAATTAGTTGCCATGACATTGAAATATCTCCTGAATGAATGGGGAAGATGAAAGCAAAGGCAGCATTTTCAGACCCATCTTGAATAAAACTCCAAAGGTCAGGCATGACAATCACGGTGTTCCAAATGTAGCAGAGTAATATTTCAGAATACATTTGTAGTTTTAAGCAAATATTCCAAAAGGACTGCCCACTCCCCACCCCACCCCAAGCATAAACTCTTTAACTATTGGCTTGGTAACAACTGCTGTTACTGTGAAGAGGTGCTATAAGGGCAACAGCAGCACTTATCGCTTTAGTTCTGTAGGAAACCCACCTCACTGTGTCTTTGGCTGGCTGACAAGATTTATTAACAGCACAGCTGTCCCTAGAATAACAGTGCAATACTTTGCAGGGGTTATGGTCTCCTCGCAATTCTATAAAGCTGCCTTGGCCAATATATAACAAGCAGGAATACAGGGTACAACCCACAGCCATATTGTCTTGCAGGCTGGCTACACAGAGTTGTTTAACGCAAGATAAGAAAGAGCCAAAACATGGTTAATGGAAAACCAAGTGAGTGATCGTAACTCAGGGATTGGATGGCTGCTTTACATGCAGAAAACCTAAGTTCAATTCCTGGTACTGCCACATAACGGGATCAAGATGCCCAGCTGATGCTAAAAAGTTACTCTAAGTAGTTTGACTGTTGTTGTTGTTTTTGTTGTTGTTGTTGTTGTTATTATTATTATTATTATTATTATTATTATTATTTCAATGCAACACAGCAAACGAGATCACTATGCTGGATTTCGTATTTCATCACCAGTCGGGCGCTTCCCAAGCACCTAGGACTGCGTGATGTAGCGGCGAATTATGTTTGCCGATCCCAGTAAAGCTGCCTTTTGCAATTGACAGATGGAGATTTTGTCAATTAGTATTAGTATTAGTATTAGTATTAGTATTAGTGTTAGTGTTAGTGTTAGTGTTAGTGTTAGTGTTAGTGTTAGTATTAGTAGTATTATTACCTTTATTTTTGTAAAAGGGAGCAAACCTTATACTGCCACTTCCCATTTCAAGCCTGGATTATAAAAGAATAAATGACCCAATGTCACCAAACCAGCTTTCATGCCTAAGAAAGGACTGGAAGTCATAATCTCCTTGTTTTTAGCCTGATATCTTTAACTACTACATCATAGTGGCTCTTGCTTTGAGATTCAAGCAAAAAAGTACAAAAATACTCACCAAGGAAGTATGCACACTTGTAATGAATAATGTCCAGATGCTTCAACTACAAGGTCAACTTCAGTAAAAGGCAAGATCATTCATATATCTGCACTCTAGAAAGAGTCCAGAGAAGAACAACAAAGTTGATTAGGGGATTGGATGATAAAACATTAAAGAATGTATGCTGGAATTGAGTGTGTCTAGTTTAATGAAAAGAAGGACTAGGGGAGAAGATGATGGTAGTGTTCCAATATCTCAGAGGGTTACAAAGAAGAGGAGGTCAAGCTATACTCCAAAGCACCTGGGGACAGGACAAGAAGCAATGGATGGAAATTAATTAAGGAGAGAAGCAACCTAGAGCTAAGGAGAAATTTCCTAACAGTTAGAACAATTAATCAGTAGAACAACTTGCCTCCAAAAGTTGTGAATACTCCAAGACTGGAAGTTTTAAAAAAGAGATTGGACAACCATTTGTCAGAAATGGTATAGGGCAGGTCTGTCAAACTGGCAGCTCACAGGCCGAAAGTGTCATGTGCTGGCCACACCCACCCATTTTAGCGAAAGAGGAAAAAATCATGACACATCAAGTGACGATAACCTGATGACGTGAGTTTGACACCCATGGTATAGGGCTTCCTGCTTTAACAGGGGGTTGGACTAGAAGATCTGCCAGGTCCCTTCCAACTTTGTTATTCTATTCTGTTCTGTTCTATTCCTGTCTTGTCCTGTCCTGTCCTGTTCCCTTCCATCCCATTCCATTCTATTCTATTCTATTCTATTCTATATTGGCTGACATAGTATACAATTGGTGGCTGGATTATTTTTCAGTCAGATTGAAATAAATTGCAAGGAAAAAGAAAAAAAGTTCATAATTATCTAAAGATTTAAAAACTGATAATTTAGCCCTCAGTAATAATCCATTAATAAATGACTTCCCACTTGGTGTATTTACAGTATTTACAGGTTTATCTTAAACTTGAGTATGTAATCTGTTCACAAATAGTATACTACTTACAAATCAAAGGAATTGTGATATGCACAATAACCAATAACATTCATTTTAATAGTCTGGTTTGGGAGGAAGCAAATTTCAAAGTTCCTAGAGCACTCCAAGCTCACTGTGTCATTGTGGCTATAAAGAAAGGGCAGACAAAAATAACGTTGAAATGATATTAATTAACTTTGAAATAAATTCAGTACAAAACACTACTCATAAATAAAAGACAGAACTTACCCCTAAACTAACCATCAGCTGAGCAAAAAATGGAAATTAATAAAGTTGTGAAATTTCACCAATTATCAAATACAGTGATCCCTCGAGTTTCGCGATCTCGAGTTTCGCGAAACGCTATATCGCGAGTTTTCAACCCGGAAGTAAACAACACCATCTGCGCATGCGTGCCTTTTTTTCTATGGCCACGCATGCGTAGATCGTGGAGTTTCCCGCCAGGCAGATAAGCTGCTGGGCGGCTTCCCTGGGTCTTCCCCCTCTTGCCCCGGTAAGACCCCAGCGGCGGCGTGAGCAATGGCGTGGGCGGGCGGGCGGCATGCGCGGGGAAACCCCAGCTCCGCTTCCCAGCTGGGAAGCCGCCCCAGCAACACGCGCGCGCTTGGGGACATCCCAGCTCTGCTTCCCAGCTGGGAAGCGGCCCCAGCAACGGCGTGGGCGGGCGGGCGGTGCGCGCGCGCTTGGGGAAACCCCAGCTCCGCTTCCCAGCTGGGAAGCCACCCCAGCAACACGCGCGCGCTTGGGGACATCCCAGCTCCGCTTCCCAGCTGGGAAGCGGCCCCAGCAACGGCGTGGGCGGGCGGGCGGCACGCGCGCGGGGGAAACCCCAGGCGCGAGCAACGGGGTGGGCGGGCGAAGGGCGGGCGGCGGTGGAAGTAAAAACACCATCTGCGCATGCGCAGATGGTGTTTTTACTTCCACACCGCTACTTCGCGAAAAATCGATCATCGCAAGGGGTCCTGGAACGGAACCCTCGCGATGATCGAGGGACCACTGTATATATTCACAATTTGAAAGTGGCCAGATTAAATTGTATGAGTTTAGAAGGTGTCAAGATTTGATCCAATTCAAGATTTCGTTCAATTATAAGGTTAGCCAGGGAAAGAGCAAAATGCTTGCAGCTGTTTTTGCTTGCTTGTTGTTTTTAGAATGGGATGAAAATAAAGAGGATATTACACGCTCCAATGAATTGAGCCGATTGAAGCAAACGGTAACATTCTTATTCTTCTTTGTATTTTTATTATTTCATTTCTAATGCATTTTATTTGGACAAGAATAAATTCTATCTAAACAGAATAGTAGATTCTTTAGCCAATATTAATCTTGCAAAATTTCATCCCCGAGATTTTTCATTTTTAAAAAAGAACAATCTCCCATTTTTAGAAGGGAAAAATAGCTGAAAAAACAGCCCAGTTTATTCCCCAAATAGTCTGTAGAAAAATTGTGCTGAATGAATGCAGAACATGTTCTATTTTAAATGACTAAGGAAAAAAATAAGTGTTTTTATTTTAAAAAAATTGAAGAGTCTATCACAATTTGACTATCTGCTTTCCTGGTTAGTTGACTTATTTCATGCCTCATTGGCAATGTTAGCCTCTTCTGTATATCGTGTTATCAATATTGCATATATAATCCTGATTATTTCTTTATGTCACAATGCATTATGCATGATAATCGAATGGTAGCCACACTATGTCAAAGTCACTTATGCAGTGGAAAGCATTCACTAAGTATAGACAAGGTAGAGATAGGCAAAAGGAAAACAGAGCAGACCAGCGAGAGAAAAACAAGATTCAAAGAACTGAAGAATTGCAGATAGATTGGACACAGGGTCCAATAGATAGATTGTACAGGTCACACAAATAGAATTATGAAAGGATTTAAAGGGTGTATTTACTTGAACAAATGGAAAGTATAGATTAAAATAGATAAGAAAAACCAGCAGAATGCATTTAAGGCTCTCTCTCCCTCCGCATGAATCTACCAAAATAAATTTCAGCAGAAGAGCACGGGAGACAAGCAGCCCAGCAGCAAGCACTCCGATAGGCAGGTTTTGCAGAGCAGAATGGGACAACTCGTTGCAGGCAACTCGTCCCAATCAATTTTGCCATGGCTAACTCACTATTTTTGTAATGCTTTGATGAATATTTATTTCATTATTAATTAGATTTATAATTTTATGTTATTATTAATTAGGCTTATTTTATTATTAATTTAGATGTTATAATATAATAATAGCAAGAACTAATCCTGTGTTGAATTCTTGAAGTGAGTTGTGAGTCCTGCAGTGAATTGGCTGTAGTCAGATGTCTCATGGTCAGTAGGCCATGAGGAGTTGGCCATGGCAAGTTGTCCTAGATCAGGGGTAGGCAAAGTTGGCTCTTCTATGATTTGTGGACTTCAACTCCCAGAATTCCTGAGCCAATCATGCTAACTCAGGAATTCTGGGAGTTGAAGTCCACGCATCACAGAAGAGCCAACTTTGCCTACCCTATCCTAGATCCTTTGTAGAGGTGATAATATCAATAGCCAAAAAAAATCCTAGCACTGTTCACTCTCCAGTTTTGTCCATATAGGAAAGCTACAAAAATATTAACAGAGTAATACAGTTGGAAGGGACCTTGCCGGTCATCTAGACCAGCGTTTCCCAACCGGTGTGCCGCGGCACACTAGTGTGCTGCGAGACACGGGCAGGTGTGCCGCAAAGCTTCTAGGGAAGCTCCAGCTGGGCGGGGTGCTGCCGGCGCAAACCTGCTGGGCCCCAAAGAAGGAAGGCAGGAAAAAGGAGAGCTTAATTCTTCCGCGTAAGGGCATTGGAGTTTGGGGTGGGGAGCGATGAAAGTGTGGAGGCCGGCTCCGCGGCTGCCCCACACCCCCCAGTGCCTCCACTCCCCTCGCGCCCCTGGCTTCTCGCCGCTGACGCTCGCCCGCCCGCTCGCCCGATCTGCCCCTTTCTCCAGCTCCTCCCGCAGTGGTGGCTGCAATGGCGGTGAGCGTTCGGAGAAAACCTTCTCACAGCGGAGGTCGGAGAAGGTTCTTTGGAACGTCGGAGGTGCGTGCGTGCGCACGCGCGCCCTATCCCCCAGCCAGCCTACCCAGAAAAAGCTTTGCCGGCCTCCACAGAGAAGAAAGGAAGAGAGAGAACAAGAGAGAGAACGAAAGGAAGAGAGAGAAAGAGATAGCAAGAGAGACAGAATGAGAGAGAGAGAGAAGAGAAAGAAAGAAAGAGACAGCAAGAGGGGGGAAGGAGGGAGAGAGAAAGAGAGCAAAAGAGAGAGGAAGGAAGGAAGGAAGAAAGAGATAGCAAGAGAGACAGAATGAGAGAGAGAAAGAAAGAGACAGCAAGGGGGGGAAGGAGGGAGAGAGAAAGAGCAAAAGACAGGAAGGAAGGAAGAGAGAAAGAAAGAGATAGCAAGAGAGACAGAATGAGAGAGAGAAAGAAAGGAAAGAAAGGAAAGAAGGAAAAAGACAGCAAGAGGGGGGAAGGAGGGAGAGAGAAAGAGCAAAAGAGAGAGGAAGGGAGAAAGAAAGGGATGGAGAGAGAAAGAGGGAGGGAGAGAAAGAGGGAGGGAGAGAGAAATAGAGCGAAAGGGAGGAAGAGATATTTTTTTTGTCCAAACTTTTTTGCCCCCCCCCCCCCCCCCCCCGCTCAATGTTCCCCAGGATTTTGAAAATGTGAATAATGTGCCGCGGCTCAAAAAAGGTTGGGAAACACTGATCTAGACCAACCCTTTGCCCAAGCAGAAGACCCTGTATCTGCTTCTCCCTAGGATCAAACTCACAACCTCCTGAATGTGGAGCAATAGCTCCATCTCTAGGCAACAGCAGCTGTGTTGATTTCATAATTTTATTTATTTATTTGGTTGAGAATATTTGAGACTGCAAAGCCAGAATCTCCAAATTAGCTTTCAATATGTTTGAAACCGTATGAAGGCACTTGATTCAATGCCTCAAATTGATTCAAAGGTTTGAATATAAAGAATTATTTCATCAAAACCCCTTTGAATCAAATCTTTAGTTCAAAGCTCCTCCAAGGAATCAGAAAAGTGTCTAATAAAAATGGAAATGACTCTTCAAATATATTTTTTTTCCTTTAAACAAAATAAAGGTGATGATAATGTCATTAATTTCTGGTGGAGAATTTTGGAGGTTACCAAGAAGGCTGCCTGAGATATTTGAGAAAATCAAGCAAAACCATTGTGGCATTAAATGAAGAAAACAAAGTGAAACATCTAATATATGAAAATTGTAAGATTTAGTTGAAGTACCAAATGGGACCCCCTTTTTAAAATATATATATATACAAGTCAAAATTAATTGGACAGCATTAAAAGAAAAAAAAAGAAAGAAGTCAATATTGAAGATTCAATAATTTTGCAACAATGAATATTGTACTGAAACAATGATAAGTTGCCATAAACAAAAACAAGCAAACAGCTTCTCCTAAAATGATTTTCTTTGAACAGAATCAAGAGTAACAATGCCACAAAAGTTTATGACTTCATGGTTCTGGATATACATTCCCCTCATTTTTCTCAGCTCTACATTGAAACAAACATGATTTAGTTCACTCCCTCACAACATTCTCCACTTCAATATACAATCAAAACTGTGTGTTTATCTGCAAAAGTGCATACAGCAATGAAATATTTTATCAAACAGCTAAGCAAATAATAACAATTAAGAGTTTCTTCACTTTTTACTTGAGTCGATTTTCTATCCAGTTCATTGACATTAATCACAGCTCTGATAGAGCCATAAAAACATTGCCAGAGGGTAATTTTTAAGATTCCAGAAACTGCGTGAAAGTCAAAGCCTATGATTAATATCCATGACTTGAACAAAATGGTTGGAATTATGAGGAACAATAATAATAAAAAAGATAAGCAGTGTGATAAAAACACAGCCAAATGCACATTTCAGTTTCATTCTCTATACCACAATCACCAAAATCCTTTAACATTCCCCAGTGACAGGAAAGAGCCTTGGAACATGTATGGTATATATGTTTCTATAGTTCAAATATTTAGTAAGGATTTCAGAAGTTGAAAATCTATCTATCTATCTATCTATCTATCTATCTATCTATCTATCTATCTATCTATCTAACTATCATCTATCTATCTATCTATCTATCATCTATCTATCATCTATCTATCATCTAGCTATCTATCTATCATCTATCTATCTATCTATCTATCATCTATCTATCATCTATCTATCTATCATCTATCTTTCTATCTATCTATCTAACTATCATCTATCTATCTATCTATCATCTATCTATCATCTATCTATCATCTATCTATCATCTATCTATCATCTATCTATCTATCAATTATCTATCATCTATCTGTCATCTATCTATCTATCATCTATCTATCTATCTATCTAACTATCATCTATCTATCTATCTATCATCTATCTATCTATCATCTATCTATCTATCTATCTAACTATCATCTATCTATCTATCTAACTATCATCTATCTATCTATCTATCATCTATCTATCATCTATCTATCTATCTATCTATCTATCATCTATCTATCTATCTATCTATCAATTATCTATCATCTATCTATCTATCTATCTATCTATCTATCTATCATCTATCTATCTATCTATCTATCTATCTATCTATCTATCTGTCTGACCTACCCATCCACCCACCTCAGCCCATTCACAGCTAGTTCCCCCTCTCTGCTGACCCTCCTCTGGGGACAAATCAAAATCTAAGTGCAAAAAAGGATGTAGATAGCCTTGAAGAAAGTATCCGACAGTTACTACATAAACATCAATTTAATGTCAGAAGGGAGGAAGAAGTGAGGAAGACATTCAAGATTTGCGACTACTACTATCATGATTCTCTTGGGACTAGAGAGAGAAAAATCTCTCAACTTTCAACATTGTGTTATTTTACTCCATAGCAAAACTCAGGTTGTTGTTGACTCTACAAAATCATAATTTCCAAAGAACAAGCTTCTTAAATTGCCAGAACAAACGCTAGATGTGAATTTCGTTGCATGGGTATGCTGTGTATATACATACAATGTATATAGTGTGTATATATATATATATACAATGACAATAAAGTATTTATTTATTTAGATTGATATTTGTGCAGAAAAGATCGCAGAATCTTTTGTCCCAGGCTCCTGAGAAGGTGCCTATCTCTAGACACTTCTTTCTTGCACTTTTGATAGAAAATGTTCCATTTGCAAAATATATATAGTAATAATTCATAAACTATCTTACTACCTGGTTTCCCACCGAGATCCAATATGCAAATAAAGTTGCCAGTGTATAACGCTTGTAAATTATGCCATAAAAAGAATTGAAATGAATATGCATGCTATCTGATGAGCAAAATTTGCTTTTTGGCAGAATACCAGTCCTTACAACCATGTGGGACTGATGTAAGTGCCCACCACCATGGGCCAGGAGACCTCAATCAGTACTCAAATGTTAGGTCAACAATATTTAGTGAATGTCAGGAGGACTTTGGGTGACCTATTTTAGGACTCACTCTCTTTTTTAAAAAAAGGAAAAAATGGAGGGAAGATGGTTGATAATCAAAAAGAAATCCAACACAAATAAACAATGATCTGCATGGTTTCAAATACATCTAGTTTGCATTGAAAGTTGAAAGAAAATAATACACCAACCTCTCCAGAAAAGAACCACAATTTAAACATTATTGTTGGAATCATATGGTTTTTCTTTTAGTCAGCTTTTAGAATAGAATAGAATAGAATAGAATAGAAATAGAATTCTTTATTGGCCAAGTGTGCTTAGACAGAAGGAATTTGTCTTTGGTGTATATGCTCTCAGTGTACAAAAGGAGAATAAAATACATCCATCAAGAATAAAAAGATACAACACTTAGTGATAGTCAATGCTACTAATAAGCTATCAAAACATACTAGGAAACAAATTAAAACAATATAATTGAAAGATACAAGCAACATGCTTATTGTAATAAGAGATAAGTAGTAGTAAGGAAGAGAAGAATAATGGTAATACAGTCTTAGTAAATTTTATGTATTTATTTATTTATTTTATTTGTCCAATACACAATAAGGGTTTTAGTGGGTATATATCTATATACACATAGTAAAATACATGACGAAGAGGAGATACTCATACTAAAATATATCTAAGAAAGAATAGAAAAGAAGATATAGTAATAGAACATATCAATGAAAGAATAGAAGAAGAGATATAGGAATAGAAGAAAGGTATAGGAGATATAGGAGAGCAATAGGACAGGGGACGGAAAGCACTCTAGTGCACTTGTACTCACCCCTTACTGACCTCTTAGGAATCTGGATAGGTCAACCGTAGATAATCTAAGGGTAAAGTGTGGGGGTTTGGGGATGACACTATGGAGTCCGGTAATGAGTTCCACGCTTCGACAACTCGGTTACTGAAGTCATATTTTTTACAGTCAAGTTTGGAGCGGTTAATATTAAGTTTAAATCTGTTGTGTGCTCTTGTGTTGTTGTGGTTGAAGCTGAAGTAGTCACCGACAGGCAGGACGTTGCAGCATTTGATCTTGTGGGCAATACTTAGATCTTGTTTAAGGCATCTTAGTTCTAAACTTTCTAGGCCCAGGATTGAAAGTCTAGTCTCATAGGGTATTCTATTTGATTATTTGACAGTGTTGTGGGCATTAGTTGTTAAGCAGAGAGTGATGGTATTTGGGGAAAAAAACCTGTCCTTGTGTCTAGTGGTTTTGATGTGCAGTGATAGTGAACCTTTTTACTGAAGCATATGTGCTTGAATGGCACACCTATTCTTATTGTACTTTGTTATTGATGCTGTGTGCTGGTTTTTTATGTATTGCTCACCAAATTACCAATCTGACAGGATCTTTCACTAGTGCAAGTATAAATATTTCCAAATTATTGTCTCCACTATTTGTATGAAAGCCGAAGGTATTAAAGTACAATTGTAAATAACTGTAGTACAATTGTAAATAACTGTGGCAGAGACTTCATACGCCACCTTCAGAAACATTAAACTGAACTGCCTTTTACAAGACAGATTGTTTCCTAAGATCCCCACCCACTCTAAATCAAGGGAGAAATTCTTCTCATCTGAGTTATGATGAACTGTTGATATAAAAGCAATTGCTAGATGTAAAGTTACTGACTATCGTAAACCTTTCCACATTTCGATAATCCCTGTTCTGAATACTGTTAAGCTATAACCCCAAAAGATCAAGTGTGTGTAGGAAAACTAATTGCATTTTGCATGGACGTGTAATGTGTGCTTTGTTACAAGAATGGAAACCCCTAAACCTGCACATAGGAGATTCCCCAAGCAAGTTTCTATCTTTTTCCCCAAAGCCTTGTGCCCACACCACTGCTGGTCATTCCTAGTTCATTCATATATAGGCCTGGTCTTCCAGAAACAAAAGGTGGGTTGCAAAGTTGATCAGAAAAGGCTGAGGCATCTTGCACTTCACCAGGAATAAGGATTATTTCACTTTATTTCAACCACATCTTTCTATTTAAGGGGAGTCAAAGAGGGCACAGCAGTGAAGGGCTGAATTTTTTTTTACTACCACACTGAGGGCATGACTTATTTTGTAGGTATGGCTTGACAGCCATGTGACCAGGTGGGAGTGGCTTGACAATCATGTGACTGGGATGGTTTAAAAGTCATGTGACTGGCTTAAAAGGGGTCTGTAATATGGTAAATGATTTAGCTTTACTAGATAAATGGTCAAAGCAATGGAAACTGCAGTTTAATGTTTCCAAATGTAAAATAGTGCACTTGGGGAAAAGGAATCCTCAATCTGAGTATTGCATTGGCAGTTCTGTGTTAGCAAAAACTTCAGAAGAGAAGGATTTAGGGGTAGTGATTTCTGACAGTCTCAAAATGGGTGAACAGTGCAGTCAAGCGGTAGGGAAAGCAATCAAGGATGCTTGGCTGCATAGCTAGAGGTATAACAAGCAGGAAGAGGGATATTATGATCCCGCTATATAGAGCGCTGGTGAGACTACATTTGGAATACTGTGTTCAGTTCTGGAGACCTCACCTACAAAAAGATATTGACAAAATTGAACGGGTCCAAAGACAGGCTACAAGAATGGTGGAAGGTCTTAAGCATAAAACGTATCAGGAAAGACTTAATGAACTCAATCTGTATAGTCTGGAGGACAGAAGGAAAAGGGGGGACATGATCGAAACATTTAAATATGCTAAAGGGTTAAATAAGGTTCAGGAGGGAAGTGTTTTTAATAGGAAAGTGAACACAAGAACAAGGGGACACAATCTGAAGTTAGTTGGGCGAATGATCAAAGGCAACATGAGAAAATATTATTTTACTGAAAGAGTAGTAGATCCTTGGAACAAACTTCCAGCAGACGTGATTGGTAAATCCACAGTAACTGAATTTAAACATGCCTGGGATATATCCATTGTAAAATAAAATACAGAAAATAGTATAAGGGCAGACTAGATGGACCATGAGGTCTTTTTCTGCCGTCAGTCTTCTATGTTTCTATGTTTCTAAAGTGGCCAATTTGACATCACTCACATCAAGGGTTTGGGTTAGGGTTAGGGTACCTGGCCTCTCCTCGCCTCAAAGAGATACAATTTCCCTATCTATTTACTATTACTGAACATCCAAAATATACTATTTAATTCTGTGTATATTTGTCATATGTGTACATACTGTACATATTTTACACAGGCACACAAAAATATACAATATCTGCTATATAAACTGTATGTCTATGTACACTCACACACACACAGCTCTTCTAAAATTAGAAGAGTCCTTCAGGATTGGGCTGCATGGAAGTCGAATTAAATGAAATTATAAGCATACAACCTCATTTACTGCGATAGGAAAAATATACCCAGAGGCCAGAAAGGGAAAAAAGAAAAAAATTCAAAATTTTTCCTCCCGGTTCTGCTTACTTGACGAAAATTTTTCTCCCAGTTCTGCGTACCTGACTGTCCCCATTGGAGCCCATCACTGGAGCACAGGTAGCAAATTTGTTTATCCTACACCTACCCTATGGAAGTGATGCTATTGGTTCATCTAGTATTTTCCCTCGTGGATGTACATCAGATCAATCTACCAACCAGAAAAGCAATGTCTCTTCCTCAAAGAGAAAAGCAATGTCTTTTCCTCATCATCTCCTGCTCAGAGACAAGGATGACATCCATCCAAATGTCAGAGAAAAGAGTTTGGGTTGAATCGTGTACCAGATTCCAATCCTTATTCTTTCTTCACTGTAATTGGCATTCCTTGTGGTCTCTTGTCTTTTCATTAGCTATACTCAATAAGTCAAAGTCAAAAGGTACAAAAGGCAGAGAATAGAGAGTGAAGATATCTTCAGAAGAAGAATGTGGAATTATTTAGTCTCATTATAGCTCGCAAATTAATGAGCCAATTGGTTACCACTGCAGCCTGACCTTGTGACATCTAGATGATTTGAGCTACCTTCCTGCCGAGTACTAAATGAGTGAATTGCTAAGCTTTGCCACACATCTTATGCAGAAATTACAGCAGTATTGTTTCTATTATGTCCTAGAATTACACATTTTAAGTTATAAAAGGAGCTTCAATTAGATTTTGCAATTCCTCTTGGTTTGGATTCACCCTTCTGAATAGAAGCCTTTAAATTCTACACCTGGCTACTTTTGGCTGGAGACAATATGGTTCAATACTCCCACTTTGCTATGGCTTAAGACTGCAACAAGATACATTTCAGTGCTCCCTTGTCTCTTTATTAGTAGATGGTGCATTGCACACTTCATGCATATTTATTATTTATTTAGCATATGACATATCATAACTAGAGTCTGCGGAGAGGGGCAGCATACAAATCTAATAAATAATAATAGATTAACAATATATATTAACATTTCACCTAGAATGTCACACAATAAAATATAAAAATTGAAAAGATTGTGTTCAAATGCCAATGCTATCACACAATTGAAGTGCAGTATCATTTATATTTTAAAAAATAGATACCGGACTGGTATGTGCCCTTAGTTTACAGGATGTGATCTAGAGTTTGACATGGGACTATGCAGTCATAAACAATGTGCCTAAACATAAACACTGGGATGTTTTTTAAAAAATAGATATACTGGTAGATAGTACTGTATTTATTTAACAAATACACTAACAATCCTTCCAGAGGAAGTTAATGATACAGTTTGCATAGTAAGTAAAAAATCATGGGGACTTGATATATAAAAACATCATTAACAGAGGCAATTTTAAAAATGAAATCATACAGTAAGGATTCCTAAAAATAGAAGAAGTACCTGGCAACTCTTCGAGAACACTTATTTTATAATTTATTATTACAATTGCATTGCCCATTAAGGAGTCAAAATAAGTTTATGTATGGGTGCACTAAGCCATTCTTTTCAAAGAGTTAAATAACATATTTGCAATGAACCCATGAGTAGAACAGCAACAAGCATATGGAATGAAGCATGTTATTTTAGACAACGGAACTTGTCTTGTGTTTAAATTTTACAGTAATTAATAAGGCCATGGTTTGATAAATGTTATCTTGTCAAACCAAACAGTATGTGATATGTCTAGTTCCCCCATGTATCATTCCTTGTTGTCCAGGATGAACATTAATATGATTGTGTTGTCAAAGGCATTTACAAAAAATGTCACAAGCATTCTAGAATGGTACATTGGAAAAATCTGCTCTGACTCATTATTGGGTTGCAAATATGCCACCATATTTGGATAAGGTCTATAATGTAAAGAGAATGCCATCTTCTGATTAATTAATCTACTTTTATAAATAGAAACATAAAAGGGTTTCACCACAGTTCATGCTGGCAGTAAATGTGGGGTTTTGCTTCCAGGGATCCATAACGAGATGAATATTACTGACATGAAGATAAGCTAATGATCATTGCTCCTTAGGAAAAAATACAGTTAACTTTGGAAAATATATGAGGTCTTCATACACAACAGTGTGATGCTATATACGTTGGTTGAGTCTTCTTTGTAGCTTTTCTTGAAATAACTACACTATATGATTATAGATCATTTTGTGGTAATGTGGTAATTCTAGCAAGTTCTGTAAAAGAAAAGCAGTAAAATCCATGCTGTTATGAGTCAGTGGGTTCTTTTGGTTGAGCAAAGAAAGAAAGAAATGCTGTCGTGAACATGTTGAGCATTTTCATCGCACAAAGGGACAAAACTCCAAGATTTACAACCACTTTGTATTTCTTTCCAATAATAAGTTTCCATTTATTTTCCTGTCCTTAAATGAACTGGCATAACTTTGTGTCTAAATAGTTTATTTAAAATCTAAGTTTAAATGTGCCATTAAATATGTTCTATAAAGTAAAGGTTAAAAAAACAAGAGGAGATTTTCTATGCTTTGTATGGCTCAGATTTTAATGGAAAGACTAGCAACCCTTCTATTATATATGTAAATCCAGCTGCAACTTTAAGACACGTTTTGCCATGACACATTATCTTCTTCATCTATAGCAAGGTCAGTTATTTCTCTAAATTCTTTTTGAATATGAAGCACCGAATTTTTGCATAGACGCCTTGATTATATTCAGTTGAGATGCTTATTATGTGACATTTTACAAAACACTCAATAATTTCTAAAGTTTAAGCCACCTGTTCCCTAAATGGTAATACAGGAAGGAAGATTTCCCCCTATTTCTTTTCCTTCTAAGAATCATAAATCTGCATTAAAAAGCAGGTTCTTTGTTTAAAATGTAATTAATCTAAAATAAGACATCTCTGGTTCATCAGAAATTGCAGAAGATGCAATACATAACCCACATTAACATTCTTCTGTGCTCTTAAACCAGGGGTCAGCAACCTGCGGCTCCCAAGCCACATGTGGCTCTTTGGACCTTCTGCCATGACTCTCTGTCACCCTGTTGTGGCAGTGGCATGATTGCAGCCATAGTACAGGAGCAAAGAGCCCCTGCACTTGCCTTTGTGCAGCAACAGCATTCCTCCTGGTATATTTGCTGTTGCCACCAGCGAAGACTGCTGGAAGAGGATGGCAGGGGCAGATCTTGCAGGTGGGGGCCATCCCCCAAGTCTGGCCTTCCTCGTTCCTTGTCACCAAGGCCAAGAGAAAGGAGGCTCCATGGGGAGGTGCTTCCCTGCCCTACTGAACACAACAGCCTAGTGGGAAGGGGGGAGAGATGTCCCAGCAGAAGTGCTCCAATTGGCGAGTTGGATGGCTGGCTCTTGCAGTGGAACATACCACATTCTGTTTCCTGAGCCTTTCCGATCTCAGCTCTTTCAGCAAGAGCTATATTTCTGTTTGCTTTCATTTCCCTGGGCACTGATGGATGGGGTCATGGTGGGGAGCAGAGGCATTAGGGTTCCTCCCCTCATCAGCGAGATGGGCCTGGAAAAGCATGGAGAGTTGCAGGTGTTTGGCGATGTTGCCCCAATATGCATGTCCAGCACACACTCCTCTGGCCCAAGATAGGATTGAGCAGGGAGCAGGGAAGGGGAAGCCTGGCTGGCTTTCCTTTGGTGTGGAGCAGGGCGGAAGACCCAATACCACCTCCATAGCCTGCAGAGAAAGCACTCTTTACAATTTGGGAGACTGGGTTCCCTGCCCCACTTGCCCCTGGCATCTCTCTCTCTCTCTCTCTCTCGCTCTCTCTCTCTCTCTCTCTCTCTCTCTCTCTCTGTGTGTGTCTCTGTCTCTGTCTCTCTCTATCTCTATCTCTCTCTCTGTGTGTGTGTGTGTGTGTGTGTGTGTGTGTCTCAGAATGGAGAGCAAACCTGGAAATAGCTGCCCGCTATTTCCTGCCAGTCAGGCAAAGAGAAGGGTGGGGAAGATACATTCAGCTCAATTCAGACCTCACCAAAGACACTCACCCATCAGCCAGTCTCCCTCACTGTGTGTGTATGTGGGTGTGATTGTGTGTATGTGTGTGAGAGAGTGAGTGTGTGTCGCTCTCTCATTCCCTGTCTCTGTGTCTCACTCTCAGAAAACCCTGAGGCTTTTCACCAGCTATTTTTCTTCTTTTTTTCCTTTTGGAAAGCCAGGCTAGTGGAGAAATGAGTGGTAGAGGCTTTCCTCCTCCTCCCCCTCCTACTCTTCTCGTGCGCACCCTCCTGGCCCTGCCACAGCTGGCCAGGGTGTTACAAGAGGAGGAGGGGAAGGAGGAGGGAAGTCTCTGACTCAGGTTGCCCTCATTGCTCCACCAGTCCGGCTTTCCAAGAGGAAGAAAGAAAAACAGCGGGCAAAAAGTCCAAAAGAGCATAAGCAGGACTGCAGGGCTTTCCAAGTGAGAAGAGTCACAGAGATAAGGAGAGAGATAGTGACACACACACTCACACTCAGAGACATAGAGAGAGAGAAAGACACACAGAGAGAGGGGGAGAAATAGACAGAGAAAAAGAAAGATGGAAGGAAAGGAGAGAGGGAGTTACCGATTTCCCATAGAAAACATGAAGCCACAAAACCTGAGTAGTCTTGGCTGGGGATCATGTGACTTGATGGGTATGAGTGACATTGAGTTGGGCACGCCCACCCAGGTTTTGTGCCTCCCAGTGTTTTGTTTTCTGTGGGAAACGGGCCCAAGTGGCTCTTTGAGTGTTTAAGGTTAGCCGCCCCAAGTCTACGGAGAGGGGCGGCATACAAATCCAATAAATAAATAAATAATAAAATAAAGGTTGCCGGCCCCTGTCTTAAACTCTTACACACCAGAAGGTTTACTCTTAGGAATTTGGAAAAGATCTTATACCAAACAAACACTCTTCCTCATAACATATATAAGCACTGCAGTCAGAATCTCATTGGCACAAACATGGAAAAATGAACAAATTCCATCAGAAAGCTTAATTATTGATAAAATATATAAATGTATTGAGATGGATGAAATGACAAATTCAATTCAGGGGATTGAAAGTAAACAAATCTAAACAAATTTGGGAAAAATGGCACGAATGGATTCGAAACAAAGACTGAAAATGTAACAATACAAAGTATCAGTATACAAAAGAAGGATAATAATTACCTTAGGAAGTATGACTTTTATTACTCTTTTTCTTCTCAATGTATCATTTTCTATATTAATTAGTAAAATTTACTTATGATAATTATATGTAAATATACAAAATATAAAGAAATGTATCAGAAAGGTAATAGAAATGGATTAAGATCTGTTAAACTAGAACAAAACATGTGAGAAATACTGCTTTTACTCCTTATTCTTTTACTTTTTTTTCCTTTTCTTCTTTTTTATTTCTGGAAAACAATAAAGATACTTTAAAAAAAAATTCTTGCGTTTTCAGTAAATTTGTCCTTTCAATCTCAGAAAACTATACGGACCTGTAATGACTCTGAATTAATGATGCCACTAATAGACCTTAGCTACAGTTGCTAATTCAGCATTTTGATTTTTTTTACTGAGAAATGGACCCAGGAATTTCAAAAATAAATCAGAGGAGCTAGTGTAACAACAATCATGAATTCTCTATAACTAGCTCTGATGAATAAGCTGGCCAGAAAGTTCAGCATGCATTTAGTAATCAGCGCAGTTAGTATATTAACTTTGATACTGCAGCTGTTCTCCTTGAAACTATTCAACTTCAAGGCTAAATTTAGGAGTATAGCTACACTGTGAGCCAATGCACAAGATTACAGTAATACTCTCTGATTTTTTTAAAAAAATATCCTTGTATTTTTTTAGATTTTTTTTACAGTTTATTCACCATCATCTTGTCCATTGACTTCACATAAATCTGGAATTTGCTCATTTAACATCAGTTTCCATGGGAGCGAATGGTAATTTGTGGTGCCCTTGACATCTTACTGGTACAAAACCCTCAAATTCCTGACATACTATCCCAGTGGTGTCTTGTCTCACCTGCCTCCTTGGAATGTGTCCCTTCCTTCTTAGGAAACTGTGTCTCTTCACTTTAGTCCATCACACAATCTCCCCCTTTGTAGACACAATCCATCACAGACCTCTACCTAATGAACATCTCAATTTATATAGCATGATGATGAACCCATTGCATATGAATTCAGGAGGAACATCAGACAATGTAATTGACTTTTCCAAATAACAGTCTTAGTTTCCAAAGAAGCCTTTCCAACGAGGAACAGATGAAATCCTTCTCTGAATAAATTCAAGGGCAAATCTGTCAATACATCCAATATTTAATACTAGATCCCAACCAGCAAGCCAAAGTTATTCAAATTTAGTTCTTGGATGCTCAAGACAGCTAATAATTGAGAAAGGGAGGGAGGGGGGAAGAGGGGGGGAAGTCTGATGTAACCAATAATTATGATTGTACCCACACTTCTTGAACACTCTGTTATGTCAGTGTATTGTCTTTATATTTGTAAATACCTAATAAATATTATTTTTTAAAAAAAATAATTGAGAAAGGGTATTCTCCACAATGATGGAACATGTAGTTCAGGGGTGGGTTCCTCCTGAGCTCCATTTTTACTGGCAGAGGATTGCAGACAGTGAAGGGCCACCAAAAGTTTTACTACCAAACTGTGCCCATGGCTTTTTTTCTGGGTGTGGCTTGATGGTCATGTTGACTGGGTGGGAATGGCTTGTCAACCATGTGACTGGGTAGGAATGGCTGGCCGGCCATGTGACCAGGTGGGAGTGGTTTGACGATCATGTGTCCAGGAGGGTGGCTTAAAGGTCATGTGACTGGCTTAAAGGTGGCCGACTTGACGTCACTCACATCCAGGGTTTGGGTTAGGGTGCCTGGCCTCTCCTTGCCTCAAAGAGATACTATTACTGAACATCCAAAATATATTATTTAATCCTATATGTATATATGCCATATGTGTACATACATATTATACACAGGCACTCAAAAATATACATTGTGTACTATATGTAAGCTCCATTTTTGCTACCCCCACTGTACTCCACCCCCACCCCGTGCGGGCAGTAGCCCATGACTGGTTGCAGGAGGCCATTGCAGCCAAAAACATAACTCGAAAGGCCCGCATACAGCCCTCCTGTGCTCCATTTTTGCTGGCAGAGGTACTGCAGGACGATCTTTTGCTGTTTCCAGGGTGGCCTCACAGGCCAGATCTAAGCACTGTGTGGGCCGAATTTGGCCTGTGGGCCTTGAATCTGATACCTCTTTGCTTCAGAGCTGAATTGAGCTGCTATCAATCAGTCCTTTTGCTGGCAGAAAAGTATAGGGTACCAGCAAACCATTTGCTATTCCAACAGTAAAACTGCGACAGCTCATTGCCTGCTTAAAAGGAAAAAATTACCATTACACTCGAATGGCTAAGGATGACTTTAAATTGCCTCAGGTATGGATTGGGGAAAAGATTAAGCAATGTCATGAGGATACAGAAGACAAAATGAGGTTGTTGGGGCACATTCATGCGATGGTTAGATGCAACTTAGATAAGTCCCTTTATTGGGCTTTTAAACAGTCATTACTCTTTTATTCTGTAATTGCTGGCTCCTTCCTAGCAATTCAGGCCTGTGGTGTGAGGATCCCGGTAGGAGATATGGCCAGATGTTGCCATTTACTGAATAACATGAAAATCACCCCTCAAAGTCAGGCAACAACCTCTTTTGCCTGAGCATATAGAGACTGTAGGAACTCAAATGCAAGCCTTAATTTAAATCAGGATAGTTTAGAAACAATAAACAAGATAAATATGAAAACAATATCTTACAAGTTACACCAGGAGACAGACCATGGTGAACTATTTTTGGCCCGGGTGCCACAAAACAGAGCACACCTGTACAATAGTGTGCATGTGAATGCCCACACCAATAATGCAATGTCCTTCCCTGCACATGTGCAAAAGCACCGTGCATGTGCACACACACACACATCATGATCCCTCCCCCCAAGCTTGCACACAGGTCTCACTGAAGCCTCCAGACTTTTTGTAGACCTGTTGGGCTGTTTTTCGCTCTCCCCAGGGTTCAGGAAAGCCTCCTGAAACCTAGGGATGGCCACAAACACCCTAACACAGTGATGGTGAACCTATGGCACAGGCGCCACAGGTGGCATGAGGAGCCATATCTGCTGGCACACAATCTGTTGCCCTAACTCAGTTCCAACATGCATGTGTGTGCAGGCCAGCTGATTTTTAGCTTTCACAGAGGCTCTGGGAGGGCATTTTTGGCTTCCAGACAGTCTCCGGGGTGATGGGGGAGGGTGTTTTTACCCTTCTCTGGCTCCAGGGAAGCTTTTGAAGCCTGGAAAGGACGAAACATGATCCCATTGGGCCCATCAGAAGTTGGGAAACAGGCTGTTTCCAGCTCCAGAAATCCTCCAGGGGGCAAGAGAAGCTGTTTTCGCCCTCCCCAGGTATTGAATTATGAGTGTGGGCACTTGTGCATGTGTGATAGTACACACCCACACTCTTTCAACACCAAAGGAAAAAAGGTTTTGCCATCACTGGTCTAACAGTCCAACCAGAAGTTAGATTCCGAACTTCTGGTTGGCCTATTGGGCCATTTTTCACCATCACCAGGGTTCAGGAGGCTTTCCTGAAGCTTGAGGAAAGAAACAATGGCTGAAAAGGTGGCTAAAAATCAGTTGACCAATGTTTGCATGCGCACAGGATCTGACAAAGGGTAACGCCTTGCGTGCCCTCAGATATGGCTCCACATGCCAGCTGTGGCATTCATGCCATAGGTTTGCCATCACTCTCAAATAGCATATAGCTCTACACCATCAGTGCAATTAAACTTAAATAATTTCTCTAATGAGGCATTTGTGAGTGAAGCTTCACTATGAGACCAACCTCAGTTTCAGTAGAGTACATAAAAAATGGCCAAAATGTTTTATTTATATGCACACTAATTGTATTTTATTGTTTTCTATTATATCTTGAATAATGTATACCTTATTTTATACTTACTATAATGTTTTTCGTATGACTCAATATACTGTCATTCTTTAAATTCTGTAAATTTTACCTTGTCAATAAAAAAAGCTACAGCAAGCAAATACTTCCGTTTTCCTTGAGCTGGACAGAATAGTAACTACATCTTGAGAGAGTTTTTTTAAGTTCTTTAAAAATGTGTTCATTTAGTATTTTATTTATATTTACATACACACAAATACTGTTTAACATAACTCGGTTTCATGATTAAGAACATCTGCACTACTTTTGTCTCCTTAAAATAAACATGATTTTGCTACCAGTATCTGTTAACAGCAAAATCAAATAATGAACTAGAATTGATAAAGAGAAGCTGGCATTTATAAACCAGTGAGAAGAGTAAATAAATGTAAAATGCCTTGTTGAGTTGAACAGTAGCATCTCAAAAAGACTGCATGAAGCAAATTTTGACTGTCGTCATTCTCCATCAATAAAAACTGTTTCCTGTTTTCTTATACGACTCTACTTACAAAATCTAATGTTAAATTAACTGATAGTATTATTTAACAAAAATATTTTTCAGGATTTCTTTGATTGGGCACAGATGCAAAAGAAGAATCGAAATCTCCATTCTTCTAATGGGGAAAGGGATCTATAGAGATATTCTATGTCTCTTAGAAGAAGAGAAAAAGAAGTCAGGCCCTGGGATCTGCCCTCTTTTATTTATTTATTTATTTATTTATTTATTCATTCATTCATTCATTCATTCATTCATTCATTTATTTATTAAATTTGTATTCCGCCCCTCTCCGCAGACTCGGGGCGGCTCACAATAGCAACAGAAAACAATATATAATACAAATTCAATAATTAGAAAGCTAAAAACCCATAATTTTAAAAAACATGCACACAACATACCATACATAAACAGTATAGGCCTGGGGAAGATATTTCAATTCCCCCATGCCTGACTGCAGAGGTGGGCTTTAAGGAGTTTGCAGAAGGCAAGGAGGGTGGGGGCAGTTCTAATCTCAGGGAGGAGCTGGTTCCAGAGGGTCGGGGCCGCCACAGAGAAGGCTCTTCCCCTGGGACCCACCAAATGACATTGTTTAGTCAACGGGACCCGGAGAAGGCCAACTCTTTCCAGGGTTATAACTCATAGATTGCTAATGGTCCCTTCAGGGGCACTGAAGGCCCTCCAAATGCCCAAGAATCTACTTTATTCTAACTTGGAATCCTAAAAGTAAAGTTAAGATGAGGTTATTTTCCCACCAGCGTTTTGGTCCCTAATATAAACACGTTAAGCATTGTCCATTCCACTATAGAAGGAAACATGAAACTACATTTTCTTTTATATTCCTTGATAAAAGGATAAAGCTGAAAGAACAAATCTCATATTGTTTTTGTATTATTATCATTCACAATCATAATAATTTGCTTAGCTTCTCAAATTAATAATTTATTTGAAAAGAAAGGAAGGAAGAAAAAGAAAGAAAGAAGTACTATATAAAGATAAGATAAAAACCTGAGCTGGTGAAATATAGTATTTCTTTCTTTCTTTCTTTTTCTTCCTTCCTTTCTTTTTCTTCCTTTCTTCTCTTCTGTCCAGCCCAGTTAATTATCAGTAATTAATCCCCAATGAAGACTCTAAAGCAGGGGTCAGGAACCTTTTTGGCTAAGAGAGCCGTAAACGCCACATATTTTGAAATATAATTCCGCGAGAGCCGTACAATATGTTTAAAGGGCCATTGACAGATCAATCGCTCCAATGTTCACTTAGTACAGCAAGGAATGCTCCTCCCTGCTGTATAAAGCCACAACTGGACTGAAACAATGGTAATTAGCAGTAAAAAATTTAAATAAATAACTTACATTGTGAGCTTGCGATGCATGACATCAGTCCAGCAGTCTGGCTTCTTCTTTTTCCTGCGCATGACTGGAAGCTGGCATTCTTCCCACCTGATGTTGAGAGAATGCCAGCTTTGAGGCATTCGCAGAAGAAAGAAGATGGAACGTTGGACATGTCACACAACGCATTGTAAGTTATGTCAATTATCTATTTTATTATTTTACAAATCTCTATGCACACTGCACATACCTTATTTAAAGTAAAAAACAAAATGGGAACAAATACAATATTTAATATTTATTCTTCCTCTTTCTCTCTCTCCCTTTCTCTCTGTCCTTGTCTTTCTAATTCTCTCTCTCTCTTTCTCTGTCCTCTCTTTCTCTTTCTTTCTCTCTTTCTTTATCTCTCTTCTCTCTTTCACTCACTCTTTGTATCTCTCCCTTTCTCTCTCCCTCTCTCTGTCTCCTGCTTTCTCTCTCTCTCTCCCTTTCTATCTCTCTTCTTCCTTTCTCTCTCCCTCTTTCCCTTTCTCTCCCCCCTCTCTCTTTCTTTCTCTCTCTTCTCTTTCTTTCTCTCTGTCCCTCTCTTTCTTTCTCTCTGTCCCTCTTTCTTTCACTCTGTCCCTCTCTTTCTTTCTCTCTGTCCCTCTCTTTCTTTCTCTCTGTCCCTCTTTCTTTCACTCTGTCCCTCTCTTTCTTTCTCTCTGTCCCTCTTTCTTTCTCTGTCCCTCTTTCTCTCAGTCCCTCTCTTTCTTTCTCTGTCCCTCTTTCTTTCTCTCTGTCCCTCTCTTGCTCCTGAGTGGGCCGGGCCGGAAGACCCCGCGTGGAGCCCTCGCGACGCCTCACCTGGATTTTTATACCGGAGGAAGGGAGGGAGGCATTCCTTCATGCACCCCCCCCTCGCCTTCCCCTCCCTGGCCCGGAGCTCCTCCCCTTTTTAATTGCTCCAGCTATCAAAAGGGCGATTACCATCGGCTCCCCTGTCACCCGGGCGGCATTTCCTCCACGCCCCTAAACGAAGCGGGGGGTGGGGGGGGCTGTCAAAAGCACAGACTCCCGGCTGCTTCCGAAGCGAAACTTTTTTTTCTCTTTTGTCTTGCTGGAAATTCCGGCGGCGATTCTCACCTGCTGCAAGTCCCCGGGACGCCTCGGCTGCAGGTTGCAAAGCTCCCCCCCCTACACTCTGGGAGCGGTGACTCACCAGGAGAAGACCCACGCGGCTCCTCTGGGGGCCTTGCGGAAGGCGGCGGCGGAAGCTCCCATGGCTGGCGCTGGGTGTGAGGGAGGATGCTTTCTGCGCGGGCGGAGGCCCACCCTCGCCGGAAGAGCTGCCCATCTAGCAGTCCCGCTGCCCCATTGGCCGGCAGGGGATGATGGGCAAGGGACGCCTCGGGGAAGGAGGGCAGGGTGGGAAGGGAAGGAGGGGGCTGGCGGGGGTTTAGGGAAGGGGAGCCGAGGCCAGCCTTGCAGCTCCTCGGCGGGAGGAGTCGAAAGCCACCAGGAGAAGACTGGGCTCAGCAGCAGAAGCGCCGCCCCCGCCCCCCCCATTATTCAGGCTCTCTTCGGGGTTGGGGAGTTTTTGGCGGGCGCCGGGGCCCGGGCCATAGACAGGTAGGAGCCCTGTCTGCGAGCCAGATACGGCCATCAAAAGAGCCATATCTGGCTCGCGAGCCATAGGTTCCCGACCCCTGCTCTAAAGCAAACTCACCGTGTATATTTGTCTATTTACAAAGAAACATGCTGGAAACAGCAATGAAATCATAGAAAAGTCAGTCCGACTGCCAAGTCCACCATTATCAGCACAGTTAATAATGAGCAACCAACATAAGGTAATAAATTCAGGTCATTAGTTTGCTGCATTGACAGGTACTCACAAATGCCATCAAAAATCAGGATTGCAGACGGATTTAAGAGAGACTCTTTGGCTGCTAGTTCTCTCTCTATATATAGGAATGTTGAACTTCTGCACCAAGGTTTCCCATAATCCTCCTTTTTATATTTATATTTTATATTTATCAGTGATGACATAGAAGTATTCAATGCCTAGATCTATGTTACTGGAGATATTCTTGTCTCCCTTACATTCTTCTTACCCTAGCGTCTAATATTGAGTCCACAATATCCTGCTCCTCATTTGACTCAAACATTACCACAGCTAAGGGTTCTGCAGTCTCTGGAGGTTCCCCAGGCCCTAACTCTCTCTCACTCTCACTCTCCAATTCCTCTGGTAAACACACTGGCCTATGATAGCCAGATGGACCTGGTTCATTCTCCTAAAATTTGTGATCAAAGGAGCCGGATGCAAGCCCAACCACAACGCCTTCCACCCTTTTTCCTTCCTCTTTCTTTCTTTCCTTCCTTCCTTCTTTTTCTTTTTATCTCCCCACCTCTCTTTCTCTCTTTCTCTGACACACACACACACACACATACACACACAAAATTGTTTTTTTTTAACTTAACTTGGAGAGACTTCGCAAAATAAGGCAGGTGTTTATGTTCTGCAACCCAAGTCCCTTTGCATGGGTCCTCTCACATCTTCTTCATTTATGTCTGTTTCTTGGCCTCGGGCATAACTAGAAACACTGTCTTTCTTTTTCCAGAGTCACCAGGTCTTCCATGAAGGGAGAATTTTGACAGAGCGAAAAGTAATCCACCCCTATATATTGCCTTAGTAGTTGCATGTAATCATTAAACTTTCTCTTTGCTTCAGATGCTGCTTTTAAAGAAAAACACTAAAGAATGTTTTAAAGAAAGCCAGATTGTTTGAAGAGTTTTCTTTCAATCAGTGACCTTGGGAAGTTCGTGCCATGCCCTGAATCCTGGGGTAGCAAGGCCTAAATCATTCTTTCAAATATTCACCATGGAACATTGAGCTGCAGTGTTAACCCAGGAATTCAAGACTACATAAAAAGGTACATTCAATCAGTCACTAAGATGGTTGCCTGGGGTTTATTTGAAATTTGATGAGTTTCCAAAGACCATTTCTGGGAAGGTGTCTGGGAAGATTGGTATGATAATGTCTTATGTACTGTACCTCTAAAGAATCCCCTCCCCTATTTTGCAGGTGGGACAGCAAGACTATGAGATGAAAGCCATGTGGACAATTGCGAGGTGGCTCCAGTGTTCTTTGACCGCACCTACCCCTATTCATCCACAAACAGACCTATAAAATTCTCACCTGCAGCATCATTATGCAAGTTGCCTTCTTGTCTTAACCTCTCTCACCTTGCTGACTAAGGCTGCTTTAACAACTCAGGTTTTTTAGTACTGGCAAATAAACAGTGATCTCCCTTTTAGAGAGGTTACATTTATTTATTATGAATGAGGATCCAGAGAACGGGTAATTTGTTACATTCTGATCATTATTAAACTTCTCACTTTTCCATACGATGCTAACTGGCTCCAATGAGCTGTTTCCAACCCACTGCTATTACAAAGTGATGCCTCATGCTGAGGAAACACCACTGAATGCAGGCATATATATATACATATGTACATTCTTACATCATGGGCAGGCATATACAAATGTAGAGATTACCATATACATAACATTTACAAACTATCAAAATCTTATAACATGCAACAATGACTTTATTAATTTATAGCATAAGACACTGAAGCTTTTGGAAAATTTATAAATTATAAAGAAAATCCCCCCATTCCTTTGGAATATCCTTCCCCTTATAATCTGTCTTCCAAAAAGCTTTGATAACCTGACTTTCCCCACAAGCATTGGAGCAGTGTGTACTTGGAAACTCTGAAAGTAGTTTGTTGGATGTGAGAAATATGTTGTCTTTAGAGGTGCCTGGACTTTTTATTTTTGTTTTTATACTTTTATTGTTTTTGTGGTTTATAAAATGCCTAGGGACATAAGATGGATAGTTATATGCATCTTTCAAATGCATAAATAAAATTCATCAAGCTGCAATCAGTAATTTGCTCACCAGGCAGGGAAAAGAAAAATCCACAGTCAGTATGAATATGTATCTCTAAGGTTTACACCAGAGAACTTCCTAAAGAAAATACAAACAAGATTTGAAATCCAAATTCAGAGCCCTTAGGGGCAATACACAAGTTAATATTATTATAACTGTGACATAGATATTTAAAATTAAACCTGTATCTGGGACAGAGAAAGAACCAAAAAGAACCTGGAGTAGCTTTCTTATGCTATGGTTAAAAGATATAAAATTCATCGCAAAGGAGCTCTAGGCTTCATATCTGCATATTAGAGAATTTCATATTCAAGGAGAAAAGATTATCCATGTCAAAGGTACATAAGAAATTATATTATACCAAGTCTGAAATTTATTTATTCATTCACCCTATACAAAACTGAATCCTGTGGGACTGCCAGTTGCTAACAATTAAATTCAATAAAACATGTATGATAAATGCATGATAAAGCAACAAATTAAAAAAAATTAAAAATGAAGCATTCTTCATCAATTAAAATTGAATGATTGTCAAAGTCCAGCAAAAATCTCTCACCAGCATATGTGACGTCCATAAATACTCTGCAGTAGAGCTTGAACCCTAGCCAGCATCTTTTTGAATAAAATCAAGGCTGAGCAAGTTTGAGAGCTATTCCTATGGGCAAGTCATTGTGCCTTAGCCGTCTCACATTATGAAGTGAAGAACAGCCAGAATATTTTTATGGCACAACAGTGTAGAGTGTGATCCAAGGATGTGGTCCTGCTGCTATCCAGGTGTCTAGCCACATAGCGCTTTACAGGTCAAAAATCCACATTTTCAATTGCACATGGAAGTCAGTGCAGAATCTGAAGCACAATTGTAATGTATTGTTATTGCAAACAGCTAGTTAAGAAAGTGGCTGCTGAATTTTTCACAGCTGGAACTTCTGCATAATCATCAGAGGCAACCCTTTGTAAAAGGTGCTCTTTTTTTCCAAGAGTCATCTGGACTTTTGGTTTTCCTTTGAAGACATTTTGCTTCTCATCCAAGAAGTTTCTTTAGCTCTGACTGAATGGTGGGAAATGGAAAAATTTATACTCCTTGCAGGCAGCTGTTCATTTGCATTCTTTTACCAAGTTATTAAGGTCACCTTGAGGTTTATCTGTGTCATCAGGGTCATCTAAGTGGTGCAAATTGGTGTGGAGCTTTCTTGGAACTGTTGAAAAAACTATGTTATAGATTGGAGGTAGATGAGAAACGTCTTGGATGAGAAGCGGAACGTCTTCAAAGAAAAACCAAAAGTCCAGTGCATCTTTGGGACAACCATGACCTGGATGATTGAGAATCTTCATAGACAACCCTTTGTAAAGTATATTTTGATAATCAAATATGACTGATGATGAGAAATTGAGTTACAGTGGCAAGGTCTTCCAAGGACATTGTATCCCAGACCGGTAAATTCCATCCCCTAGTGAACATAATATCAGAGTTGGAAGGGACTTTTAGTCCAACCAGCTATTCAAACAAGAAACCCTACAGCATTTCAGACAAATGGTTGTCCAATCTCTTCATCACCACCACCACCACCATCATCATCATCATTTATTAGATTTGTATGCCACCCCTCTCCGAGGAGTCGGAGCGGCTCACAACAGCAAAACACAACAGTAAAACATTTAGTGATGGAGCACTCACAACTTCTGGAAGCAACTTGTTCTACTGAGTTCCACATTGATTAAAATGGGAAATGTTTATATTGGTCCAAAATGGAAGTTCTGCTTTTTCTCACTTTAGGGAAAATGTATGACTATCTATTTTTAATCCCCCCCCCCCGCAAGAAATGCAAAGAGAGAATTTCAGCAAGCTGCACCCTCTGTCACTGACTCTATGAGTCTGACTCATCAAGAAGTCCAAATAGAAGATGATGCATTGACATCCTTCTGTCAAATTTAGGTTAAATAGCCTCAGGATATGTCTATGAATCTGAATGGGAAGGATTTTTGTCCTCGCAGAGCAAGATTCCCCATGCTGAATAGTCCATTCTCTACTCGTTAAAATTCCCTGTGCTTTAACATCAATAATGCATTCTAACACCTCTGTACGTTTTTTCATAATCTGTTCTCTTGGCAGCATATGCAGTTTTGCAGAATTTATTCATATTTTAGCCAGAAGAATTTAGGAGATTAGGAATGGACGAGTTAGAAAATTAGAAGCAGAGTTGTTTAACCTTGGCTTGTGAGAAAGAGAAAATCTCTTTTAGTTTATAAACCTTTGGCAGCAAATATACAAGTCAGGTTTCTTTTGTTTTGAAATAAATCAGACTAGAAACCGCTTTAAAATTCATAGCAAGGATAAAGGGGTTAAAGGGGTTAAATTTTAAACAAGGTGTATATGAAAAGGGGGACTGATGAGTTGAATATATTTAAAGAGAATATAGGTCAAAACCTATTTAGGAAATATCAATTTTGGTTAGTAAAATCTATTTAGGAAATATTAATTTTGAAAACTGATTATTAAAAAAAATAAGCAGGCCAGTATTTAAGAGCAAAATGTGATCAAACTCCAATCGACATTAAGAAATGTCAGTTCATAAAAACACATTAGAGAGCCAGTTTGATCCAGTGGTTAAGGCATCTGGATATTTCCAGGAATTGTGAGTTGGGGTCCTGCTTAGGGATTGAAAGCCAGCTGAATGAATTTGGGCCAGTTGTTATACCATATTTTTGGAGTGTAAAATGCACCTTTTTCCTCCCTAAAAAGCTGAAAATTTGGGTGCCTCTTATACTTTGAATGTAGCTTTTTTAAGGGGTTTTTTTTTCAGCCCTAACTAGGTGCTAATGATCTTCCCAGCTCTTACCTTGCAGGCTCTTTCATTGTTACTCTCTGCGAAGGACGTTTTCCAAGCTCAGTCTTTGCAGGGTTTGCAGCCTCCAGATGTTTCTTTCCAGCCCTAACCAGGTGCTAATGATGTCCCCAGGTCTTACCTTCTTGCAAGCTCTTTCATTGTTACTCTCTCCAAATAAGGTTTTTTTAAAGCCCTAATCAGGGGATAAAATAATGTGCTGAAGCTGACCAGACTAAGGACGCTAGCCAGATGAATACCTGGCAAACAGATTCTTTTCCCTATTTTGCTCCCCCAAAACTAAGGTGTATCTTATATTCCAAACTAAGGTGTATCTTATATTCCGGTGCATTTTATACTCTGAAAAATAAGCAGAAAAATATGTTTAACCTTCTGGTGCTCCAGTTCTTTTTTGTTTCCATCTCCAGATGAGAGAGAACTAAGGGTTGAATAGGAGTAAGAGAGATGTGCTGCAATAAAGAAATAAAAGAGCATATCTATAGTTGTCCCTCTGGCAACAGTGGAGCTTTTCATTAGCAGAAGGACCTGGGGAATCTTGTAATATCTCACCACCATGATTAAAAGGGGTAGGGTGACAATTTTCCTTATTTGTCCTTTCCCTACAGCTCCCCGGTGTATATCATTACAAGTTAAACCTTCCAGATCAGATTTACCAGCACCCTGTAGAGAGTTGGGGAGCACCAAAAATTATCTCTACCTCTTCTTCCTGTGAAAATGTCCACTTCACAATGCTCCTCTATACCTGACTATAAAATACAGCTCAACAGTGGATGGAAAGGAACCCTTGAATTGTAATGATGTGCTTGGGTCATTCCTAAGCATTGGGAATAAATATACAGGTTCGACATATTTATTCACTGGCATCATCAACAAGAAAAAAGTCACTTTTTGAACAAGCTTTCAGCTCTGCTGCATTACTTGGCACTGGGTATTTAGCTGTTGGACTCAGCGCTAAAATATAAAAGTGGCGGCTGCTTCCTTAGGTTTTATTTATCTAGTGAATATTGCATCCTTGTATAGCAAAAAGATAACATTTAAGATGGAAAAGACTCTGTCGTTTCATGCCAGATATATAGCAATCATATTTGAGGATAAGTAGCAAGTAATTATTTTAAATATGTGTGCACTGCCTTAACTGAACAAACACTGAATAGCTTTTTATCACCCTGTAATCCCTTAATTTGGGGTAGAGTCAGGGCCATTGGTCTGGTCAGATGCCCATTCTCATACCATGTGAAGTTCACATCAGATTTTTTTTCTTTGTGGCCTAGAAGAAGAACATCTGCCACTGCCTAGGATTGAAATCTCAATCTTCCAAGAGAAAGGCAAGTCTCTTAATCACTAGACCACTATGACGCTCAAACCCTGAAAAACGAATGGATTAAAAAATTACAAACTATGGGAATTAGTCTACAATTTCCAAAATAAGGAATGTTGCATCCTACTGAGTGTATATTCCTACTATGGTAGACAGGAAGATCCAGGCGCCTAGGGATTCCCAGATTCACGATGAAAAATAATGAGTCAAAAATAGAGACAGATTTGTGGGTTGAAGAATGCCTTGTGGCCAATAGTAGCAAAGTCCTTAGCATCTGATACGTCTTCAGGAAACCAACCAACCAATTAATGAAAATGCATGCCATTCCTACTTATTCAGGTCATATTTATAAGGCTGACTGGGGCAGAGAGAGAAAAGAACACACCGCATCTGCTAGCATGGCTAGCAGGGTTTAGGAAGTGGTCATTTTTCTGCCACCAAATCCTCTCCCTACACCATCACACCCATAGGATGGTTACATTAACAATCTGAAAAACACTTGCACAGCAATATCTGCTGCAGGGCAGTCACAAAACAATTTAAAAGCAGGGAGGAAGGGAAATGGAGCAGCCATCAAAAATCATTTCATCATAGCAATTAAGCGGGGTGGGGGGGGAGACTACTCACAGCTCTTAAAGGCAAGGGTTTTGACCAGTGGGTGTAAAAGGGAAGAGAAAAGAACCTTCCATTCCTGGTGTGCAGATGTGCACTGTTGAACACTCAGACCTCTGTGGCATAGGACACAGTTGTCAAATGCCATGCTGTCTGCATAAGCAGAGTTTTGCAATTATATGGCCAACTCACCGCACTCCAAAAAAATGGACAAACAAACCAGAACAACCAAATTAATAAAGTCCAAAGAACTCAAATTTAATATAATTACTCACTATGTACTCAGTATGATATGGATATCTCCTCTCTTAACTAATCTTAAAATGGGAGAGTTATTTCATGGCTTATATAGACAATCCAGTTGCTCCATCACCAGAATGAGAAGGCACTTTTTCCCCAAGAGGGCGGACTTATTAATCCTCCTTTGATCATCAAAGCAACTTAACATTGCATTTTTCTGCTCTACGTCTAAAAGACACTTCCCTCCTTTCGTCATCTTGAGTGCTTCTCTCCCTTTAGGACAGTTGACTTCAGTTAGTTGCAGGCTAACTTCAACAGTTCATTGAAACTGGACTGTCCCTGATCAGTATTTATTTTGTTCTCTATTACCTTTTACAGCTGGGTTTTCACTACTAATGTTGTATTAATGGCTATAATTTTTGCCTAGTTACTGCTTGAACCATGGCAGTAATTTCCACTAGTATAGTTTAAATTTGTTATTGTGAGCCAGCCAGAGTTGCTTAAGATGGGCCATATATCTTTATTTAAAAGATATAAATATTTTAAATAAATAAAGTATACTTCTGCTCTGTAATTCATACCATCTAAACTCTAGACTGGAAAGACCTGTCTGGCTAAATACACTATAGCAAAAGTGTCGAACTCTCATGTCATCATGGTAGCATCACATGATGTTTCGGGACCTTTTTCCCTTTCCCTAAACCATCCGTGGGCGTGGTCAGCCCTGCACTATAGTAGTCAGTTACATATTTGTAGAGAATCCTTGTCTTCCCAGCCCTGCTGCTACTTCCTGACATTTTTTGGCTGCAGAAAAGAAAAGGCTAATTACTTTCCTTCTGGTCAATGGATCTTCCTGGATGTACCTTTAGCTATCTTTGGGAAGTTGCTGTAGGGCTAAAAATGGGAAATTTAATTCCTTCTCTGAAGCTACTCTTTGCATTGGGAAGATTGAAGAAAGAGAAGGTGATCTTGTAAATAAACATTCATTATCAGAGACTTAAGAAAAAGAAATCAACATGTCTACTAAAATTAATATATGATGAGGAAGGCATCCCCTTTTCTCTGTTGATACATTAGTTGCTCATCAACAATTCCTGCGGAATTGATCCATCCAGGAAAGAGATACTGTGGGGAGGAGCTAGGAATTTCTGAAGACCTGTGGAATGTGGAAGACCTGTGGAATGATTTAATAATGACAGCACCGGACTTACCCGGCGGCAGGCTTTGCTGGAGGGACTGGGAGACACCGGACCCTCATGGCGGCCGCCATTTTGGATCCCGAGTGAAGTCTCGCGAGATGAGACTTCGCTCGGGATTTTTCGGGCCTGACTGGCCCGGCTGCTGATTGGTCCGGGCGGGGCCTGCCTGCCCTATTTAAGGGCGGGCAGGCCCGAGGCTCAGCCTTTTCGCCCGGACAGCAGCCTCAAGCAGACACCCGCCTGCCCTCCCTATTTTGCAGTGTGCTTAGGGGTCGCCCTTAGGGGGCCGAATGGGAATTTTTTGCAGTTCTGCCTCTTAGCCGGGCTGTTTTTTCGCCCATTCCACACTGTGGAGATGGATAAGCGGTTAGGGGGTGCTTTGCCCCTGTTTAGGTTAATTGGCTTACCTTTGGTCATTTGGGTAGGCAGGTTAGGGGCGGAAAACTGGGGGGTGGTTTAGCAACCGCGCGTTCTCCCTTGGGCATCTTTGGGGATGATTGACAGGTTCTCCACAAGCTCATGGAGGGAGCGACTGCCTGAGCAGCTGGGGGGAACCTGTCTTTGGGTCCTGCACCTTTAATTCCCGGATTCGGGTTAGCCGGTGGGACCCCCCTCATGCAAAGCATGGCAGGGTCGCAGGTGATGGAGTGGTCCCTCACCTGGACTTGCATCGAGATACGCCCATCAGTTGCCCAGGAAGTTTTTTGTCCTAACGTCATTTCCGCCCCGGAAGTATTTGACCCTGCAGGTCCATTTCCGGGTCATAGTTGATTATTTTAATATGCAAATTTAATGAATAAATTATGCAAATTTATGTTAATAAAAATGATCCAGTTTAAATCCAGCTCTTGTGTCCGTGTCGTTACTCCGTCTCTCCAGCAATTGGAATGTGCTAAGATCAGAAAATTAATTTACACAACATGTTTTAAAACATTTTAGTCTAGGACCATGTGAATCCAGCCAGTGGATTGAGTTTATGGTGTAATTTGCTATACGAACCTAGAAAAATTGGGCTAATCGACTAAACCCTGGTTCACTTGCACTTGCATTCCCAATGGTTCTATCAGTAAATTGAGTCTGAACTGTTGTTAATTAATCTAAGAAACAGGTAAGTAGCAATATTACGGTACATGGATTAATATAATATTAGAAGAGTTGCTGATGTTACATGTTTGAATTATACATAAAAGAGTATAAAATGCATTCCAAATGTGACGACAGAAGTACATCTACAATGGATACATTTAGTGATTTCAAGGACTCTGCACCTGATTGTTTTTTTCTGACTGTTTGCAATGTCCTATTAGTGCTAAATAAAATTCTATTGTTTTCCCTTTTTAAACTGATGGGGCTCTTGCTGTGCACAATAGCAGCTAAATGACTAAAACTAGTGAGTCATTACTTTCACTTATTTGCTTTATTAAGCATAAATATTAACTTTTACATTTACTGAATTTTGAGATGATATTATTTTCCCATTATCAAAATTGCTATTACTGTTTTTTTGGCCAATTTAAAAGGAAGTATAATAGAATTGTAAGAGGGAATTTCACTATCAAAACAGATTGAATCTTATCCATTGTTCCTGAAAATGTAGGAGAGCATTGAATTATAATGTCCTTAACTCTCTTGAAGTGTAAATGGGGAGAGGGCACAGAAAAGAAATACAGCACCTGGCCATCTTCTATCTTATTGTATTTATACAGATCATGATAAAGACCAATAGAAATCTACCCATGTGTTGAAACATCTGTAAACACAGAATGCACACAGGAAAAATGTAAATGAGAATAAGTAGATTTACTACCTCTGAGCAGGTGGTAGCACCTTGCTGACTTTGAGTGATCTTGAAAAATCTAAGCAGGGTAGAACTTGGTTAGTACTTAAAAGGGAAAGTTTGTAGACTAGATTTTTTTAAATTTACAATATTTATTAGGCTACACTAACAGTACTTATTATCTGCTGGCAGAACTGGAAATTCAATAAACATTGTGTGAGAAGATGGCGCTGTCAAAACAGTTCTGTATTGAAAGAAAACAAGTTAGATATAGCCATGCCAGTCAGGAAGAATCATGTACAGTATAATGGATTCTATGAAGTTTTACTACTTTTCTGGGACTGATGTAAGATACAGAAAAGAAGAAAGAATTCTGTGATTATGAGAAAATCACAGGTGAGTTCCACGCCAGCACTTAGTTCAGGGATGGGCCATCTGTAGCCCTAGGACCTCATGTGACTCTTAATTGATTTTCATGTGACTTCCAGCCTTATGGGATCCAGCAAGGAGTTTGAAAGATTTGATTGGAAAAGGCCGTGCAAAACAGCATTCCAAGTCTTCTCTCCCCTTTCTTGTATTCAAAATACAAATAAAATACAAACGAAAAACCCCAGTGATAAAGGCGATAAAAACAATTTCATTTCTTTAGCCTCCAGCTGTGTGAGTGCAATTTATAGTGATCTAATTGTTCTGCATTCCCCGCTTCAAATAAGACAGTGCTTCTAAAGTATCAATGAGATCATATTTTTTTTCTCTCTGAACTCCAGCTTTCAGCTCTCAGATTTAAGCATGCAGTGTGTGAAGATTATGATAGGAGCTCAACATTTGTGTTTACTATTCTACTTCTATTTCTACCCACTCTTCTGTATCCTAGAGTTAAAAACAAGGTATTTCAGGAACTTCTGGCAAGATTTCCTCTCCTTTTTTTTTTTTTTTGATCAATCAAACAACCGTCAGCTAGCTTTGATGTAATTTTTGTTCCTTTTACAGAGAAAACCTTTGCTTTTTCTTTTTTCTTTCTTTTTTTCACTAACCATCTTCAGTCCCACCATGGATCCTCTGATTAGTAGATTAGACCCTGCATTGATCCTCTTTAGAATTTTTTTTTCCAGATTGTGTCCTTGAATGCTTTGTGCATATATAAACTAATGAGACATTAACAGTGCAAACATGGCCTAATCCATTTTTAGGATCACTGGACATCCCTTCTATGGACTAAATCCAACAGTTCATCAACCCCTATTGCTGTCTATTTCATTCATTTTAGCTGCCAGCCATCGCCTTCATTTCCAATCTCCTTTTTTCAGAATTCTCCTCTGATTAAGACTTCCTCATCTGCACCCTTTCCTTTCTCTCCGTGAAGCTTTTCTATGAGAATCTAGACTAAATTCTTACCTCAACTACTCAGCTGAAAACCGTTTTGTCTGAGTACCTGCATGGGTATATGAAGAGCCAGTGAAAATCTGAAAATACTTCCATCAGCATCAGAGTGGAATCATACCTATTTTGAAGTCAGTGTGTTGGTTTTCAAGTCCTGTTCACTCTGCTGCTCCTTAGCCTAGGAACTCTTTCTGTTATGACACTGGCTGTCAACCCTGAACCGAACCCGGCTGAGGCCATCTTTGTGGCTTTAGGGTTACCACAAGGCACAGGAGGGAGAAGGAGGGAATGGAGCTTTGCAGTCAAAACAAAAGGTTTCCCTGTGGGAACAAGGTCATTCCAACAGTTGGCAGGGAGAAGAGGAGTGAAGTAACCAGCGGTGGGTACTGCATGGGCATGTGGGTTCTGCACATGCGGGAAGCAGAAAAGTTGCTGACATTTGGCAGGCCCGCATGTATTCTCACAAGATTTGCTTCCTGTGCATACACAGAAGCCAAATATTACTCTGATGCACGCATGCGCCCACCAGACGCATGCACACGCACACCGATCACCCAGAGTGGCACGCGCATCAGCAGCAGTAGTGGAGGTAAGTTGCAACCTCCGCCTGGTCCACACCTGCTAAACTGTCCTTTATCTTGACAGAGGCTCCACTTCAATAGCTATTTTCTCTTTCTGCTCTGCTCTGCCACACCACATAATTGTCTCTAATGCATCCTTACACTTAGATGCTATCAGCATTTTCCTTTTATAATTCAAAACTAGATGTGGTCCAGTGCTTATTTTTCCCCAAGCCCTTACAAGCAGTGTGCTCCAAGTCTTGTGATCAGAAGGATCTTAAGAATGGAGTAAAAGCAATTGCCATAGGGATGCACTAGGGCAGTGATGGCGAACCTATGGCACGGGTCCCACAGGTGGCACACAGAACCATATCTGCTGGCACATGAGCTGTTGCCCTCAGCTCCAACATGCATGCGTGCGCCCACCAGCTGATTTTTGGCTCACACAGAGGGTCTGGAAGGGCATTTTTGACATCCAGAGAGCCTCCGGGGGATGGGGGAGGGCATTTTTATCCTGCTCGGCCCCAGGGGAAACCTTTGGAGCCTGGGGAGGGAGAAATACGAGCCTACTGGGCCCACCAGAAGTTGGGAAACAGGCCATTTCTGGCCTCCAGAGGGACTCTGGGGGGGCGGCAAAAGCTGTTTTCTGGCCCTCCCCACCCAGAATTATGGGTGTGGGCCCTCACACATGGTAACAGTGCACGTGCACGCTGTTTCAGCACCCAAGGGGGAAAAAAGGTTCGCTATCACTGCACTAGGGAATTGTATTTTCTGTGCAGCTCTAGCCAAATCCTGCTCATTTTTTTTCAGCTCAATCATTCTTTTGCTAGCTTCTTCTGCATATCAGATTAGGTTCCATCCTGTTCAGTTTTCAGAGAATTATCCTGCTAGCAGACAGAGTCCTGGGTTTCTTTCCAATAACCAGGTGATTTGAGGAGGGGCCACAAGAAGACATACTTACCATTGACTTTTGGATCCCAATTAATGTTTTCAAAAAAACACAAAGACATTATTTATCCCTTATTCCTTTCCCGACATTCAGATGTATATAATTTATTCACATCCAGTCATAACCTTCCCAACTTGGTGCCTTCAATATATGTTGGTTTTCAACCTTCCCCACATTTCTTGGCAGCATGTTTAATGGATTCAGTAAGCTTGAGGCTTGGGAAATCTGCAGGAATTTAATCCTTTACTGCAAATAGTGTTGCCGCACAGTGAGACTCTTCTTAGGATGCCCCAAAGCATCCTATTCTGTCCCCAAGAAACTCAGCCGCAAGAGCCAGGCAGCCGAGTCCAAAAGCTTGTAAGTTAGTTCCACAAAGTCATGAGTTCCACAGAATTATTCAGATCTAATTGGCAAGTATAAAGCTAGAAACTCAATCTCTAGACATGAAATTGAATTTCTGGCTTTATACTGTAGGGAACTGAGCTAAAACCTGATCAAACAACAGGTGAGGTTCAAGAAATTCAGGTAAGATCTATATTATGATGTTATAACAGCCCACTCAGCCTATTGGATTCTGTGTAGCAATCAGCCCCTTCCAAACTCAGCTGCTGTCATGAATTTCATATTCATATGCTTCACTTCATATAAAACATGACTATTGATTGATTGATTGATTGATTGATTGATTGATTGATTGGATTTGTATGCCACCCCTCTCCGCAGACTCGGGGCGGCTAACAACAGCAGTAAAACAGTATATAACAAAATCCAATACTAAAAACAGTTAAAAACCCATTATATAAAAACCAATCATACATACAAACATATCATGCATAAAATTGTAAAGGCCTAGGGGGAAAGTGTATGTCAGTTCCCCCATGCCTGGCGGCAGAGGTGAGTTTTAAGCAGCTTACGAAAGGCAAGGAGGGTGGGGGCAATTCTAATCTCTGGGGGGAGTTGGTTCCAGAGGGTCGGGGCCACCACAGAGAAGGCTCTTCCTCTGGGTCCCACCAAGCAACATTGTTTGGTTGACGGGACCCAGAGAAGACCCACTCTGTGGGACCTAACTGGTCGCTGGGATTCGTGCAGCAGAAGGCGGTCCCTGAGGTAATCTGGTCCAATTTTGAATTGTGACCAGAAACTGATCGGCAACCAATGCAGACTGCAGAGTGTTGGAGTAACATGGGCATATTTGAGAAAGCTCATGATTGCTCTCGCAGCTGCATTCTGCACGATCTGAAGTTTCCGAACACTTTTCAAAGGTAGCCCCATGTAGAGAGCGTTACAGTAGTCGATCCTCGAGGTGATGAGGGCATGAGTGACTGTGAATAGTGACTCCTGGTCCAAATAGGGTCGCAACTGGTACACCAGGCGAACCTGGGCGAACGCCCCCCTCGCCACAGCTGAAAGGTGTTTCTCTAATGTGAGCCCAAGTTGCGAACCCTCTCTGAGGGGGTCAGTGATTCTCCATTGTCATGTCACCAGCTTGACAATGGTTTGAGCCCAACATCCAAGGGACATCATGGTGCATGACACTAAAAAGTCAAGATGGCAGAACTGATTGCAAAATTGAAGTCCTGCCCCTAAAAGGGGCCAGGAATTTCAACATGCAACTGCTTTCTTGACTTTTGGGGGCACATCTTATGGACATCTCTGTATTGTCCATTTTCAGTTGTCAGTGACAAGATATGAAGTACTGAAAGAGAAGGGTTGTCTGTGGAAACAGCTTCTAAGCCACCGGAGTGTTTGTGAAAGTGGCAACATCTTTTTCTAAGTTCTGCATCAAAAACAGTATAAAACAATGTTAAATCTCCAGGCTAGTATGGGATTATACAGTGGTGAAATAATTTATCCTGCCTTAAAAGCTGTCTTTGATTTCTGCCTTGGGCAGTTTTTCAAAACAGGCCTTTGCTCCCACCTGCATAGAGCCAAAAGCTGAGCTGACACATGTGGAGAAGACAAGCAGAGGCCCCAAATACAATCTAACTCTGAGAATGAGGTGGGTAGGGAATTGGCAAGAAAATCTCCCTTTTTGTCTAATTGTTCTTTTTTAATGCAGGCTGCCTCTAGCAAACATTTACTGCTTTATGACTGGAGAAGAAATCCAATCCAAAGCGTTTGCGGTGATGTACCTAACATACTGAAAGCTTTCAGATTCTTTTATTAATTGTCAGAGGAGAGTGTTATTCCTTCAATAAAGTGGTATGGCTGGGGAAAAAAGTGAATAGTATAGCTATGGTGTGGAGTAATGCAGCATTTCCCAAACAGTTCAATTTTCAATTCTTGATTTATAGCCCACCCTTCTCCTCGCAGACTCAGGGCGGCTCACAAGAATAAAAATAGATACAAGAAAAATAAAAACTATTAAAACATTAAAAATACTAAAACTCCACAATAAAAAAATACAATCATTTCTCTTTCATACAAGTGGCCAGAGCGAAGTTTTCACTCACGGTCTCCAGGCCTGCCCCATAAATGTGTTTTTAATGCATTTTGAAAGGCAATGAGAGTGGGGCAGAGTAGTTTTCCAGGGGGGAGTTGCAGTCAGGCGGTAGGAAAAGCAAGTAGAATGCTTGGCTGCATAGCTAGAGGTATAACAAGCGGGAAGAGGGAGATTGTGATCCCACTGTATAGAGCGCTGGTGGGACCACATTTGGAATACTGTGTTCAGTTCTGGAGACCTCATCTACAAAAATATATTTATAAAATTGAACGGGTCCAAAGACAGGCTACAAAAATGGTGGAAGGTCTTAAGCATAAAACGTATCAGGAAAGACTTAATGAATTCAATCTGTATAGCCTGGAGGACAGAAGGGAAAGGGGGGACATGATTGAAACATTTAAATATGTTAAAGGGTTAAATAAGGTTTAGGAGGGAAGTATTTTCAATAGGAAAGTGAACACAAGAACAAGGGGGCACAATCTGAGGTTAGTTGGGCGAAAGATCAGAAGCAACATGAGAAAATATTATTTTATTGAAAGAGTAGTAGATGCTTGGAACAAACTTCCAGCAGACATGGTTGGTCAATCCACAGTCACTGAATTTAAACCTGCCTGGGATAAACATAGATCCATCCCAAGATAAAATACAAGAAATAGTATAAGGGCAGACTAGATGGACCGTGAGGTCTTTTTCTGCCGTCAGTCTTCTATGTTTCTATGTTTCTATTTCCCAAACAGTTCAATTTTCAATTTTTGATTTATAGCCCACCCTTCTCCTCGCAGACTCAGGGCAGCTCACAAGAATAAAAATAGATACAACAAAAATAAATACTATTAAATCATTAAAAATACTAAAACTCCACAATAAAAAAGACAATCATTTCTCTTTCATACAAGTGGCTAGAGTGAAGCTTTCACTCATGGTCTCCAGGCCTGCCCCATAAATGTGTTTTTAATGCATTTCGAAAGGCAAGGAGAGTGGGACGGAGCAGTTCTCCACGGGGGAGTTGGTTCCAGAAGGCCGGGGTTGCAACAGAGAAGACTCTACCCCATGGACCCACCAGTCGACATTGTTTGGCCAATGGGGCCTGGAGGAGGCCTACTCTGTGCAACCTAACCAGTCACTGGGTTGTGTGAGGCAGAAGACTGTTCCGTAAATATTACTTAGTTTGGTAATGAAACATCTGCACCAAACTCAAAGAGCAACAAGGGCCTCACAGTTAATCCTGAGCTACAGATATTCTCTTCTATTAATACTTGTCCATCCTTGAATGTGTGTTTTTTTGGCAAGAGCCCTAAATTCTTATTAAAAATTTGTTGCAAAAATCAAAACCAGAAATGCACACAGATGACTGGTTCAGCTGGATTCAATAACTTCTTTATAAACATAATAAGAGATGAATTTACAATATCATTAGCAGATTATTTCTTCAAGTAAACACAAGCAGGAGTTTGTTTCATTTTAGCAAAGAGTACAGAGAGCAGAGAACAGAGTGTAGACCTGGAGCCATGCCCAGCCTTAAGCTTAAATTCCAGTTTCGTTTCTCTGCACAGACTCAGAAATGGTTAGCTCCCACTGGCTGATTTAGTTGCTATGCCTATTCATTGGCTGACCTTGTTACCATTGGCTCTCCCAGATCATGAATATCTTAACAATTCTACATCAATATGTTATTATAAATGAGACTTGTACAGTCCCATACTGAAAGCTAATTGAGTTCAAACATGCTATGTTTTCGCAGATTTTTAAAAAAAACTACAGATTATTTTCCCTGCCATGCAATTTAATATGTGGTTTTCAAGATATACAACTTTGTTTTGATATTAAAGGCCAAAGTGTTTCCCATATGCCATCTCACTAGTGCTTATAAATGTTAGGGTTCAAGTTAATATTACAGTGGTACCTCTACTTATGAACTTAATTGTCCAGGGGGCAGTTGGTTCCAGAAGGCCAGGGTCGCAACAGGGAATCTATAACTGTCTGGTTTGGTGCTGCAACCCAACAGGACCGACACAGACTTCAGAGGATAATCAGAATTGCAGAAAAAACAATTGCTGCCAACCTGCCTTCCATTGAGGACCTGTATACTGCACGAGTCAAAAAGAGGGCGGGGAAAATATTTACTGACCCCTCACATCCTGGACACAAATTGTTTCAACTCCTACCCTCAAAACGTCGCTACAGAGCACTGCACACCAAGACAACTAGACACAAGAACAGTTTTTTTCCGAATGCCATCACTCTACTAAACAAATAATTCCCTCAACACTGTCAGACTTTCTACTAAATCTGCACTTCTATTCTACTAGATTTTCTCATCATTCCTTTTACCCATTTCCTCCCATGTTGACTGCATGACTGTAACTTGTTGCTTATATCCTAAGATTTTTATTAATATTGCTTCTTCATTGCTTATTTGACCCCTATGACAATCATTAAGTGTTGTACCACATGATTCTTGACAAATGTATATTTTATTTTATGTACGTTGAGAGCATATGCACCAAGACAAATTCCTTGTGTGTCCAATCACACTTGGCCAATAAAAATTCTATTCTATTCTATTCTATTCTAATTCATTCTGTGATCAGGTTCTTAATTAGAAAAGTTTATAAGAAGAAGCAATTTTTCCCATAGGAATCAACGTAAAAGTATATACTGCATGCGATTGGGGAAACCACAGGGAGGGTGGAGGCCTGTTTCCTCCCTGGAGATTGCTAGAGAGGCCCACAGAGGCTTCTCACTGCCTTTTCTGGTCCTGTTTCCTCCCAGGAGATTCCTAGAGAGGCCCCACAAGACCAGATTTAAGCCAGGGAATCCATGGCTCACAGAATATATGATAGCAGTATAATACTATATTTATTTATTATTTGGACTTCTAGGTCGCACTTCTCCATAAACAGAAGGGGAGGGGGAGGAGATTGGGTTAGTTTTGATAGTAGTTCAGAAGTTTGATCCATGTTGCTCCAAAATTTGTTACCTGCACAGAATGATACCTATAGTTTGTAATTATAGTCCTACCTATCTATGTCAATATTAGTTATTCTAGGATTGTCCTAGGATTTGACTAGTAGAACTAAGTAATTTCAGTTTAAATGTTTTTTCCTATAGTTGGAGTATTTGGACAAATAGACTAGCTCTATGTAACTAGAAATATTAGATATCTGAAATATCCTCCAAAAACCCTATATTTATTCAAAGATTTCATTAAAAAACCTTCAAACCTACCATAGTTTTCATCTAAACCATGTTGGTGCAGTGGTTAGAATGCAGTACTGCAGGTTACTTCTGTTGACTGCAAGATGTCTGCAATTCGACAATTCAAATCTCACCAGGCTCAAGGTTGATCCATCCTTCTGAGGTCAGTAAAATGAGGACCCAGATTGTTGGGGGCAACATGCTGATTCTGTAAACCGCTTAGAGAGGGCTGTAAAGCACTGTGGAGCAGTGTATAAGTCTAAGTGCTATTGCTGCAAAAGAGTCTGTTGAAGATAATTCTTCACTGTTTTTTTTTTAATGGAAAACAACTGTAGAAAAATGGATAAAGAGACTCAGTCAAGTGGCTACTTGATCACATAGCTCATTAGGCCGATTACTCTTCATTGAACCAACCTATTTCATAATGTGTTGATGTAGGGGCAAAATTAAAGCAGCCCCCATGTAAGAAAAGATGAGAAGTGAATCAATCGATAAGCTCTTGATTGGGTATAATTAAGAAAGAATAGCAGACAGTGCTCTAATTTAGAGCAAAATAGGTATATAAGAAAGCATTATTACTCCTTTCTCTTAAAGGAGCGAGTGAAAAATAGATACATGCTTCCCTTCCAGCAATTAGTGACATAAATACTCTACACATTTCAAGATGAATATAAAAGGTTCAAGAGAGGGGTAGATTCAAAAGAATATTAATTATTCAAACGACTCTTGGGGGGCAAATTCATTAGCTTCTTGTCTCCAACTCTAACTCTTAACATTTTCTTACTATCATTATTAAAAGCCCAAATAAATCCCATCCTAAATTGTATAACATTGGACATTGTTCCAGCCTGTAATGAGGTTCATATGTATTGTCTTCTTAGGTCATAACCCTACACCTATTAGCATAGAAATCAAAGCCACTTTAGCTTAGTTGGGATTACTTGGGTTACTTATGTTTGCAGTGTTTATTTGGAGAAAAAACAATAGAATTTAGGGGGTTTTTTTTCCTTCCGGAGTTGGGAATGGGAAAGAAATAAGAAAAGAGGGAATGTAACTTTGAAAACCTAGACTTGCTTGCTGTGGAATCTGCACTTTTGCCTATAGATACCTTTAATTAGATTAATAATTTTGTGTTAACATAAGCAGCAGCAGCAGAGTGTCAGTCATTACAAAGTCAAGAGTCTGAATATCAAACCAGAGAGAGCTGGAGAATGTGAAATCCATTAATTATTTTTCTGTAACTGGCACATGCCTTTTTTTAAAATGACATTTTCTCTGCCACTTGGATAATGTGAGCATCTTCACTGCTATCCACCCTCCCCTCCAGCCATCTCTCTCAAGAACAAAATTAAATTTAAGCTGCTAAAGTCAGACCTTCCCAAAGTAAAGAGAATCTTTAGAATGGATTTTTTTAAAAGGTCGTTTTGAACTTTATCTGAGCACACAGAAATGGATTGGAAAACCAAACCATTCAGCTAAATAACATCTTCCAAACGAGCTCTGTCATCATTACTAGGACAAATTCATCACTTCCTTGAAGTTATCTTCTCTCTCTCTCTCCCTTCAGATATATATTTGCAATCAAATACAAGAGGCAGATACCAGTGTAGGATTTAAACTGGGCTACAGTTTTGTTGATTGACAAGGTCTTGAACATATTGGGTCTATACTCACAATTTTCCAGAATTGAAAGAAGCCATTTAGACCACAAGTGTTGCATTGCTGTCACGTGATGTTTTTGCAATGCTTTCCCCATCCATGGAGCTGGAGTAGGCATGGCCTGTATGTGACAAATCTTGCCAACAGGCCACCAGTTTGGCAGCCTGTATTCTATACAGTTGTTCCAGTCACTGCAAGCTTTTAAAGGATTGGTCCTTTCAAAGTATTTAGCTCTTCACTATTTTCCCCAAGCATGACAAGCACACACACAATTTTACTATTGCAGTAAGTTTTGAGAGGGTGTGCAGTTCCTGCTTTTCCCAGATCTGGGTAATTACTGCATATTCTCTGCACAGTTGATTAACTGAATCACTGGCTTCTCTTATTCTGAGAATCCCTGTGTATCTCCATCTCTTTCTGTCACAGATGCGATGATTCTTTGAGGTCCTTGATGTTCTCTGGCTTGTTTGATGTCCTGCAGATGTTCTGTTACCCAACTAGGTAACATCATCAGTGCTAGAAGGGAGTGGAATTTGTGATTATTCTATTTAGCTGAGACTAGAGAAGATTTTTTAAATGAAAGAATTTAAAAAAAATATTTCCATGTCCTGAAGATATCCTGAAAGTATACCCTTTGCAAATGGGGAAAAGGGTTTTTAAAAAGGGCCATCCCAAATCGGTAACTTGCTGTCAGAAGTCAGCAACTGGAACTACTCAACTAGTAGAACAATAGGGCTGAACCATTGCCTTGAAGCCACAGGTAACACATTGCCTGCTCTTAATGGAGTTTGGTCAGATGCATATGCAATGTTCCCTCGATTTTCGCGGGTTCAAACTTCGCGAAAAGTCTATACCACGGTTTTTCAAAAATATTAATTAAAAAATACTTCGTGGGTTTTTTCCCTATACCACGGTTTTCCCACCCGATGACGTCATATGTCATAGCCAAACTTTTGTCTGCTTTTAATAAAACATTTTTTTAATAAACTTTAATAAATAAACATGGTGAGTAATAATCTAAATGGCTGCTAAGGGAATGGAAAATTGCATTTTAGGGGTTTAAAATGTTAAAGGAAGGTTTGTGATACTGTTCATAGCCAAAAATAGCGTATTTACTTCCGCATCTCTACTTTGCGGAAATTCAACTTTCGCGGGCGGTCTCAGAACACATCCCCCGCGAAAAGCGAGGGAACACTGTATCCCGAAATTGCTACTTCAGAAAACCAGGGAATGTGCCCACTCTCATATAATCAAGGGGTTGGAAGAGGCCTTGGAGGCCCAAGTCTTTGTACCATCCTGGACAAATGGTGGTCCAATGTTTTCTTGGGAACTTCTGATAATGGCTCATCCAGATCATTGAGGAAATAAGCTGTTTCCGAAATCAGCCAAGGTCAGCTAAGTAGTCCCACATGGGCAACTCAAACTTGTGAAAACCAAAAGGTCCTGTGAATGAGAGTTATTTCGAAGTAAGCATGCTGTAGATCAGGAGTATCAGACTCAAGGCCTGCAGGCCAGATCCAAACCTCTTGGGGCTTAGATGTGGCCTGCGCAGCTGCCTTAAAAACAGTGAACGACCAGCCCATGGTGCCTCTGCCAGCAAAAACAGAGCTTGGGAGGGCCGTGTGTGGCTCCCCTGAGCTCCGTTTTCACTGGCAGAGCACTCAGGCCTCCACAGGTGCTGCTGGCATGAGTGACGTTGAGCTGGCCATGCTCACCCTGATCACACCCACCCAGTCCCCTGAGGTCAAACACAGGTCCTCCATGAAATTTGACACCCTAGATATCTAAAAATATCAGAATGACTGAAAAACTCACCAGGAAGGAAGGGCTTAGAACAGGGGTGTGCAATTAATTTTGCCATGGGGGCCACTTGAGAAATTGGGATGGTTTTAGAGGGCCAGACTAATATAATTAACTCAGTTCTACCCAATACTGTAAAGTCCCAGACCCTGGCCTGACCTGAACACCCAGACCCACTCTACAGACCCCTAATTGTTTGCTTTATGGCAACATTGTGCACCACAGTCACTGCGCTGAAGTGTTTGCATGGTTTATGTGCTCAGCTGCTCTTGGTAGGAGGTCGGGGTCCGCTCCAGTGTGAGGATGAAAGAACTCAACGCATATCCTGGGACTCCTCCAGTTTCTGCTTTCCTCATGATTCATCAGGAAAGCAGGAACCGGAAGAGTCCCGGCAGATGTGGGGAGCTGTTTCATCCTCACACTGGAGCGGACCCTGACCTCCGCGGACCGGTCACAGATAGCAGTTGGGCTGGTCACAGACAGCGGGGGGGCCAGATGCAGCCCACGGGCTGCCCCTTGCCCAGGTCTGGCCTAAAAGAACACATGGACGGAAGGGCTTAGGAGACATTCCAAAGTTCCCAAAGCATCAATGCAAAGCTTGAGAGCCAGACAAAGGCAGGGAGCTTCCTACTGATTGACTCACTTTTTTTGCCATCTGTTTCCACACAAAAAATTCTGTTACTGTGTCTGATAATATAATTAACCCACTGGGGTTGCCCCTACCCCTGCAGCGTTCACACTTCTTCAGTAGCAATTACATCCCCGTTGAAATGTAGCTAATGATGGCACACTCGGCACCAATTATATTTGCTCCTAAGGAAAACGACCTACCTTGCAGTGTAGAAGTCAGTGAAGTGATCTTTTGTGCTTTTAACCTACAGCAGCTGTCTATGGTTAGTGCTATCTATCTAATAGGCTACAGTCGTATTAATTGTGATGTGGTGATTGGGCACAATAGACAAATCATTGTAATGCATCAACTGGCAGAGGATTTTCAATTGTTAACATGGTGCTATCTATCTTTTATTTCCAAGACTACCTTCAGACAGGTCCGAATTTATCTTCCTTTTTCTTTAGTAGGGCTCTTTAAAGGCAAATATATGCACTAATCCAGAGGCTTTGGACTATAGCTCCTACCTTCACCATTGGCTGTGTTATCTGAGGATGATGGATGGTGACCCAACATATGGAAATATGTATGCCACTTCACAGAGCTTTACAGCCCTCTGTAAGTGGTTTACAGAGTCAGCACATTGCCTCCAACAGTCTGGGTCTTCATTTTATTGACCTGGGAAAGATGGAAGGATGAATAAACCTTGAACCGCTCAGAATTGAACTCCTGGAGTGAGCAGTGAGCACTATGTGGGGAAGGGTGCAGGAAAAAGAAAAAAAATATGCTTATAGGATTTGGTAACATTTTAGACACTGAGTGCCATTACGTGGATCATATTGCACAATGATTCTAGGATCCCCTCTTTATTTAATAAATAAAAATACCATGGAATTATAAAATCTCCTGTAAAATTTCACCTAAAACATCTAGAATAGAATAGAATAAGCTGGAAGGGACTTTGGAGGCTTCTAGTCAGGGCCCTGCTCAAACAGGAGAGCCTATACTATTTCAGATAAGTGAAAGTAACCTTTTTAATGCCTGACCCCTTAATCCAGTCCCTCTTGTTGTGGTGATCCCCAACCATAAGTCTAGCCCCAATTCTCCCAACAGAGCTTTAAGCTGATTGGCAGGAAGATCAGAGGGATACCTCCATTGTAAATGTCTGATTGGTCAGATTGTAAAAATATGTTCCAAGGCGCCAGAATAGAAGCTTTAGTTCCTAACACCATGGGAAATTTGTCACAGGCGACCCCTGTGAAATGGTCATTCAACCCACAAAGGGGTCCCGACCCCCAGGTTGAGAACCACTGGTCTAGACTCTTCTGGAGGCAAGCTGTGAGATCCAAATCTCACAAAAATGTGGACAAAAAAACTGAATTCTTTAAAGTTTTATCAGCATCCTCTTGAATGAGAATTCTACTACTTTGGCATTTCAAGCCTACGCCACCCCAAAAGATTCCCAATAAACAACAGTACTATTAAAATAATAGTACAGTAACATTTATATTGGAAAAAAAGTCCACTATGATATTTGCATTAGCCAACCACACAATGAAATAGTGTATGTCCATTTTAACTTATTTACGAAAAGCCAGAATGTGAGCTGTGTGTCTTTCCAGTGTGTCTTATTGAAAAACAGGGGGAGATACTCTCAGCAGTCCCTCCCATAATGACCAAACTAGATGGTCAGATTCTACCTGGAACATTACATTACACTCAGTGAAGGGCTACCAAATCTTTTACTACCACACTGTGGGCGTGGTTTATGAATTTTCTTTCAACATCTTTCAGTGCAAATTGGGTGCTCTGGGGTGGAGCTCCATTTTTTCTACCCCACTGGGTAACCCCCCCGCCCCCAGTTCCGGGCAACAGCCCACCCCTGATTACACTACACACAATGTAACCTTTTGCTTCTTTAAAGATAATAACCCGGACTTTGAATTAGGCTTGGAAGCCTGCTGGCAACCAATGCAGTGATTTCAAATCAGATGTCACCGTGCACAGGTAAGATTGTCTTGAAAGCATTGTAGCCAAATATCCTAAGACTTTTATTAATATTGATTGTTTCTTCATTACTTATTTGACCCCTATGACAATCATTAAGTGTTGTACCACATGATTCTTGACAAATGTATATTTTTCTTTTATGTACCCTGAGAGCATATGCACCAAGACAAATTCCTTGTGTGTCCAATCACACTTGGCCAATAAAGAATTCTATTCTATTCTATTCTATTGTGGTATCCTGGTTGGTGCCAAAAGCTTCCTCATCCAGAATACATTGCAGTAGTCCAGCTGAACAGTAATTAAGGCTACTGTCATCAAGTTATTTAGAGTAAGGCCATGTCAAAGCTGGGAGAAGCTGCCTCCCCTGTTGCTGCCATGCCTTTCACCTCTACTTCACCTATTTATGCAGGAGATAGATGTCCAACCCAGGCACATTCAATTTAACTATAAGGATTGAATAGCATATCTTGATGATCAACAGTTCCATCTCCTATGGTTATAACCAGTGGTGAAATCCATTTTTTTTTTACTACCAATTCTGTGGACATGGCTTGGTGGGCATGTATGGCTCGGTGGGCATGGCAGGAGAAGGATACTGCAAAATCTGCATTCCCTCCCCACTCCTGGGGGAAGGATATTGCAAAATCTCTATTCCTACTCTGCCCTGGGGCCAGCCAGAGGTGGTATTTGCCGGTTCTCTGAACTACAGTACTCAAAATGTCTGCTATCGGTTCTCTGAACTACTTAAAATGTCCACTACCAGTTCTCCGAAACCTGTCAGGACCTACTGGATTTTACCCCTGGCTGTAACCTAAGCTTGTTTTGCTCCATCCAGGTCATTGCAGTCTACAAGCACTGGTTCCTGGCTTCATTGGCATCTCCAGCTCGGCACATATTGGTGATGCATGATTAAGTATCTTCATCCAATTGGTGATACTTTACTCAAAAGTTGATACATGGGATTTTTGGATCTCAAGAGATTTTGAATATTTTTAATTTTAGATTTTGCATTTCATGTAGGAGATCCACAGATGCTGCGTAGAAATCTCATTATTCTCTTGACTGGATTATTCATGAGAATTAGTTTTTTTGAAAGTGTAAACAGAGACACCACTTGGAGCTATGATGTTTGGGCTTCCCAAAGAGATGATACAGTTCTCAGGAATTTTAAGAGCGACTAAAGTCTGGTATCAACATCTGCCTTTTCTCTCATCTTGTGAAAGATGCCTGCTACCGTGTAATCCCAGTTGCTCTCTTGCTTGCTTCGTTGCTGTCATATCCCAGAAAACACTTGTCACAGGGGCTGTTTGTGTAGGAAATGCTTCAGTTTCAAAACTCTGCATTCACTCTATGATGAAATGTTACATTATGACGGGAAGCCAGCCTGCATTATTGCCATCTGTACTTCATGATTCCTTCTTTAATGAGGCTGCTGTTAGGAACCATGCAAAATGGGAAAAGATACTGATGCTAGCAGTTTCCTATTACTATAAAAATTAAAGCAGTCAAATCATTACTGCATAAAAAGACCGCTCAAAAAAAAATCCTCTGAAACCCTTATGTTTGTTGGAAGTACTTTAATTTTCTGTTATTCAGTTTTTCAGGCACTAACGTAGCCCAGCTCCCATCCCTGGCTGCAAGATAATTCTTTGCATGTTTCACTAAACTTGATGATATGCTGCCCTCTGGTGCATCTGCCTTATATGTGAAAAATAACAAGAAAGCTCCATTTGGTTCCTTGTACTCGTTTTTTTTTTTAAGTGGATGCAAGCAGTTAGATTGTTTGCATTTATAAATGGGTCACTAACCTTAAAGCTTCTGGCAGAAGAGGTTATCGATTACAGAATCCATTCCTGCATGAAAAACAGGAAAGTGTAACAGGCAAGGGTTGTAGGCTGAGGTTCACAGGTTTTTGTCTAAAACAGCTACGGCAATTAAAAGGCAATTAAAAGAAGGACAAGATTTTCTGTCTTGTTTGTTTTTTTCTTTTCTTTTCACACCTTGTTATCAAACTTCTGAAGATATACAACTGATACTAAATAAAACAGCAGAAGCTCTTGGGAAAAGAGTTTTTGCTTTTTCTCCTTTTTTGAAAATAAAATGGAAGAATTAGTCTTTTGAGCAAGACGAGCTGGATTTCAAGGGGCACGCCCCCAAAAATGTCTATGGAGACTCTCAGTCACCCTCCCTCCAAAAAAACAGGTTTTGGGTTTTATTCAATTCTAAGAAACTGAGAATCATTGAAAAATTGCATAAAACTGAAACAGTCACATAGGCGGCGGCTGATTACACAATATGCTCATCTTTAATTTATTCAGCACACTAACTTTTTCACATACGGAGCAGCTAACCACATGAACCCAGCCAGTTTGTATAATACACTGTTCTGTACATGGTTGTTTGTGCTTCCTTGTGTAGTATGACCCAGCCAGATAGTAGTAGTGTGGAGAAAGGCCTTGGGGCAATTAAGAGCTTATTCATGCAATTAATCAACAGAGGCAGCAGTTGACTTCTAACTATAGGGAAAGAGTTACAGACTATCATTCATGAACTAGAGCGCAGAAGAGTTCTTATAGTACAGCCAGGGGTGGGCAGCAAGACGGGATGGAATGCAGGACGGGATGGAACGCAGGACGGGATGGAACGCAGGACGGGATGGAACGCAGGACGGGATGGAACGCAGGACGGGATGGAACGCGGGACGGGATGGAACGCGGGACGGGATGGAACGCAGGACGGGATGGAACGCAGGACGGGATGGAACGCAGGACGGGATGGAACGCAGGACGGGATGGAACGCAGTTCCACCGGCGGAAATGAAGCATCCCATTCTCTTCTTCCTCCTTGGAAAGCGACAGGAAGACCAGCACCAGCAGGAGTTTCAGGGGGCCCATTTCCTCCCCCCACTTTTCTCAACAGCTGATCAGCACCCATTCGCCTAGCTACCCAGGCTGAGGCAGGGGGTGACCCAGGAAAGAGAGCGCAGGAAATGCGAAGCAAATTGTCACCCCAGAGAGCAACACTGGTGAGGTTGTAAGATGAGGACTTAGCAGTTCCCTTAAACAATGATGATCATTCAAGCCACTCCCACCTGGTCACATGGATGGCAAGCCACTCCTACCCAGTCACATGACCATCAAGCCACACCCACAAAATAAGCCACATCCAGAGTGTGGCAGTAAAAATTTTGGCTGCCCATTACTGAGTACAGCTTGTAGAAAGTTAGCACCCACCCCTCCTAGAAGAATGAAATATTTTAGGAAATATTAAAAAGGCAGAATATTATATTTCCTCTAAAAGAGAAACAGAAACCTTAAAGGAAACAGAAAGTCAGAGCTTCAGCTCCCTACTCCCAGCAAATATTTGGTTCCCATCAGTGAAGGGCTACCAAAATTTTTACTACCACACTGTGGGCATGGCTTATGCAGGATGCCCTGCATTTTCTTACAACATCTTTCAGTGCAAATTGGGTGCTCTGGGGTGGAGCTCTATTTTTACTACCCCACTGCCCCCCCCCATACAGGCAATAGCCCATCCCTGGTTCCCATTGAAAAGGTCTGGGCCAGCCTACCTGCCAAACAAAAGACCTTTAGCTACAGGGTGATGGGATTAAGACATGGCTAGAGGTAGATTCCTCCAAATTCGGACCACCGCACCCAAATTGGCAGCAACCCATTGGTGATGTCACAATGACATCACAAAATTGGTTTGGTCAATGCAGATCTGAGAGCGCTGCCATTTTTTTAAAAAAATTAATTTTGGGGAATATTTTAAAAAATATATTATTTTTTCTTCTGAGCATTCGCAGAAGCCAAGTTTCCAGCACTACACATGCATCACCATCTTGTTTTGGGCTTTTAAAAAATGGTACTGTGCACGCTTTTGTCACTGTGCATGCACATGCAGGCAAAGCATGCCCATGGCCACCACGAGGCACGGCTATGTGGCCCAAGAGGAAGTGAACCAGCAACGAGGTAATTTGGAACCCACGCCTGGACATGACCAGCCAGGACATAATCAAATTATCTATCAGCAGGGCTCACTACATTGCAAAATCACCTGGGCATGTTACATCACCTTCCAGGTTTCAACCAAACTTGATTATTATTATTATTATTTTATTATTATTATTATTTATTGGATTTGTATGCCTCCCCTCTCCGCAGACTCGGATTCAGACAAGCATGGCCCCACATGGTCCCATGGGGGTCTGACTACAGCCAATAGAATACATTTCTTCTGCAGGAACAGAAAGCTCAAGGGCAAGGCACAAGGGAGGTATGAATAACCTTCACTCTCCACTCCATGTGGTCAGCTGCACCACGACCATGTGCTTTTCTGGCGCTGTTGATCATTAAATCCTCTTTCCAAACAGCCCCTATATTTCCAGTGTCTTTCTCCCCACTTGGAATTGAACCAGGTGGATACCGTATTTCTTCCAACAAGCCGTTGTTACACTGATATCTCTCAGGAATACTGAACTGCAATTCTTGGAGGTTTAAAATAGTTTTTGATTAAAGCCATAAGTCTGGAATAAAACTCGAATTAATTCTCATTGTCATAAGAATATTATGGTAGATTTCATAAGGCCCATTCTAGTGATGGTGGACTTATGGCATGGATGCCACAGGTGGCACGTGGAACCATATCTGTTGGCACATGAGCCATTGCCCTAGCTCAGCTCCAATGCGCATGTGTGTGCCAGGCAGCTAATTTTTGGCTTTCACAAAGGCTCTGGGAGGGTATTTTTGGCTTTCAGAAAGATCCAGAGGGATGGGGGAGGGCATTTTTACCCTACCCTGGCTCCAGGGAAGTGTTTGGAGTCTGGGGAGGGTGAAACCTGAGCCTATGGGGCCCACCAGAAGTTGGGAAACAGGCCATTTCCAGCCTCCAGGGAGCAGGGGAAGCTGTTTTCACACACACACACACACACACACACACACACATACACCGCCAGGCATTGAATTATGAGTGTGGGCAATTGCACATGTGTGATAACGTGCACATTTGCTTTTTCAGTACCCAAAGAAGAAAAGATTTGCCATCACTGGCCTATTCTGACCACTCAGTGGTTTTTTTTTAAAAAAAAATTTAAATCAATCCATAATTCTCTTAGCTTTTATTTGGGCAGTTGACCTTTGTCATACAGCACTTACTTTCCTTTCACTAGATTATAGTTAAGTGCATTAACATAAAATAGAGATGCTATAAATACTCTAATGCAATATTCTCCACCACCAGAAATACTACTTCGTTGGCTACATAGCACAACAGTTGACCTGATTACCGTATTCAAGAAGGCATTGCAACACTTAATTTGTCCTTAGGTTTAAGTATGGTTTTTAATTTTACCATGTTGTGTTTTTTTCTCCTTGCACTTCAGTGTTCTGCAATGGAATGCTGCAGAAAGAAAGTTAAACCACCCTTTCCCAAATTCCTGTTTTCCAGATGTGTTCAAAAGGTCCATGGCAATAAGAGAACTGACATTTCAACCCTGAAATGGCAAGTTTGTTTTTGAACCAATGCCATTAAATCTCACTGAGTTGGTTGAGAATATTTACACATCCATTAAGTAGCAATTCAGGAAGCCAACTTCCAAATACAGTGGTACCTCGGTACTCGAACGCTTCCTTTCTTGTACATTTTGGATAACGAACAAAATTTTCGGCAAAAATTTGCTTCAGTATCTGAACAAAAATTCAGATACCGAACAGCCAGAGAAAATTTTGTTCATTATCCGAAATGTAATCCCGGCAGCTTCAGGGGCTGAGGAGCTCTCTAAGAGCTCCAAGCTGCAGGAAGGGTGGGGGCTGCTTAATCCCGGCAGCTTTAGGGGGCTGAGGAGCTCTCTAAGAGCTCCAAGCTGCAGGAAGGGTGGGGGCTGCTTAATCCCGGCAGCTTCAGGGGCTGAGGAGCTCTCTAAGAGCTCCAAGCTGCAGGAAGAGTGGGGGCTGCTGCAATCTTGGCAGCTTCTGGGGGCTCCTTTCCTCATTGCTGCCTCTTATTACCTGTAAGCAGCTTCAAAAACTTTCTCCTTCCCTGTGGCTGCAACAGCGGCGGCTTCCCTTCCAGTAGCAACAGCACCGGGAACATCACGTGATGAAGGGAAGCCGCCGGAGCCATCTCAGCAGTTGCTGCCGCTCCAGCAGCTTCCCTTCATTACGTGACTTCCCGGCGCTCTTGCTACTGGAAGGGAAGGCGCCGCTGTTGCAGCCACAGGGAAGGAGAAAGTTTTTGAAGCTGCTTACAGGTAATAAAAGGAAGCAATGAGGAAAAGAGCCCCCCAAAGCTGCCGGGATTGCAGCAGCCCCCACTTTTCCTGCAGCTTGGAGTAGCGAATTTATTTATCCCATTGGAAATAAAGAAAATAGATTTAATTGGTTCCCAGCGAGTTAACAGAGGCTGGGAACCAATTAAATCCATTTCCATTATTTCCTATGGGATAAATAAATTCGGTACTCGACCAAATCGGTTCTCGACCACACTTCTGGAACGAATTGTGGTCAAGTACCGAGTTACCACTGTATATGTAAATAATAGAAGGATAAAGTTAGTATCTCTGAATGCTGCTTTCAATATTTTTTCCCCTATCTTGCAACTGATGACAGAAGTCATGAAGTTATACTTGGAATTTTCACCAAAAATATGAAGGTAAACTGTGTTGATGGGCTGTCTGCTCATTCCTCTCTGAAAAACAAAATTGTTTCTGAGCCAGTGCACTGAATGGGAGATCATTTACCTACCAAAGAGAAAAAGTCCAGTAAATATAATTTAAGAGACCCACTGCGAATACATCTGTGATGAAAGGCAATGCAAAAATCTCTGTTTCTGAATTATTATCTGACCTCCCTGCTGTGCATCCTTAAGCTACTAGAGGATAAAAAATAAATTGGCTGTGCAAAACAAAGAAGCAGAAAATATTTCCTTTGTCCAAATACCTTAATCTTTTATTGGCGTTGGCTTGGGTATCCAATCCAAGACCCTGATTTGGGCATGGAAAGTGTTTCGAACTAGAACTGGTTCAGTTCCTAGCGGGGAGAAAGACACTGGAAACATGGAGGCTGATTGGAAATGTAATGAAGCAGAATCATCAAGCACATGGTCCTGGTGCAGCTGAACACATGGAGCTGAGAAAGAGAGGCATCCCATGGGCTTTGACATTTATTTATTTATTTATTTATTTATTTATTTATTCATTCATTCATTCATTCATTCATTCATTTATTTATTTATTTATTTATATGCCACCCCTCTCCGTAGACTCGGGGCGGCTCACAGCAATAATAAACAATATATAACAAATTTAATAATTTAAAAGAAACACTAAAAGCCCCATTATTAAAAGCAAACATACACACAAGCATACCATACATAACTGTATAGGCCCCGGGGGAGATGTTTCAATTCCCCCATGCCTGACGGCAAAGGTGGGTTTTAAGGAGTTTATGAAAGGCGAGGAGGGTGGGGGCAGTTCTAATCTCTGGGGGGAACTGGTTCCAGAGGGTCGGGGCCGCCACAGAGAAGGCTCTTCCCCTGGGTCCCGCCAAACGGCATTGTTTAGTTGACGGGACCCAGAGAAGGCCAACTCTGTGGGACCTAACCAGTCGCTGGGATTCGTGCGGCAGAAGACGGTCCCAGAGATAATCTGGTCCGGTGCCATGAAGGGCTTTATAGGTCATAACCAACACTTTGAATTGTGACCGGAAACTGATCGGCAACCAATGTAGACTGCGGAGTGTTGGTGTAACATGGGCATACTTAGGGAAGCCCATGATTGCTCTCGCAGCTGCATTCTGCACGATCTGAAGTTTCCGAACGCTTTTCAAAGGTAGCCCCATGTAGAGAGCATTACAGTAGTCGAGCCTCGAGGTGATGAGGGCATGAGTGACTGTGAGCAGTGAGTCCCGGTCCAGATTTTTTTGTTCCTGTGCAAGAAATGTATTTTATTGGCTGTTTATTGGGGCCATATGGGGTCATGCTTGTCTGAATCAAGTTTGGTTGAAGGCTGGGTAGCGATGCAATGTCCCCAGATGATTGTTCCACATGGTGACCTCTGCTGCTAGATAATCCTATTATGATCTGGAAGGTCATATCTTAATCCCATCACCCTGGAGCTGAAGGTCTTTTGTTTTGTAGGTAGGCTAGCTCTGTCCTTCTCAATTGGGACCAAATATCTGCTCGGGGCAGAGAGCTGAAGCTCTGAGTTTCTGTCTCCCTTAATATTTCTATTTCTCCTTCAGGAGAAATATAATATTCTGTGTTTTTAATATTTCTTAAAATATTCCTAGGAAAGGGATGGGTGCCAATTTTCTACAAAACAATCCAACCCACTTAGAGATAGGCATTCAGATTTGATTATAACAGGTGATTTGTTGAGTAATTATTATCATCAGCCAATCATGCTCATGATTGAAGGACATAAGCAAGATATTTCAATAAGGGAATGGGTATGTTTTGTTTCACAACTCACCATCAGTCATAGTGTATTGAGAGCAAAGCACTGCTTGCCCTTCCTAGTTAATGGAGGAAGATGGAGATGTTCCAATCAATATGTGGTTGATGATTCTGTCATAACAGGTGACAGGAACACGTGGCCTGAGTTGATCTTGAAAAAAAGTTAATCCGAGTTGCTTCTTGGATGGGAAGCCCTTAGACAATCACAGGACTCTTAATTGAGACTATAAAACTGGAAGAAAAATATGTCAATAAACCATGATCAGCCATTTCTAGATTCTTGCTAGGAATATGAACATGTCGAAATAGCCACCAAGAATGAAAGTTAACTAAAGGAAATCTTTAGTTAAAGATTACTATCCCTCCTCCCCTATTTTACCTTACCTATCCCATCTTCCCTATTTTATTTAAGGCAGGGTTCAAAACTTTTAAAAAATTGAACATTGCTAAAATTTCACAAAAATCCACTTTCTCAAGATTCCAACATTTCTGCTACCTTGCACGTTGTACTATCAAAATTAAAGCATTGCATGAACTTCTTCACGGAGAAGAAGAAGAGTGGATTATCTGCTGAGTCCATATTGTGCCACTTATAAAATGGATTTTGGAACTGTTTTTTGTGGGTCATAGGTGTGGGGCAATACTTTTCTAAACCAAAGAGCTTGTCTAAAGAAAGCCTCAAAGTGGTTCTTCATTTCAACTGAACTCAACTCTTCCCCTTCTGATGACCTTATTCTTGACATGTAGAGCTTAAATGTTTCTACTGTTATAGTTGTAGCATAAAGTCATTTGACTGCTTTAAATTTTTTTAATATCCATTTTTAATTTAATTGATCGTGTCTTATAAATACTCATGTTTCAGCAATCAGAATAAAATCTTCCCAGCGTGGTTCTTGGAGAAAGATGCCTTCAACAATGTTGACTCCTAGCAACTGCCTGGACAGGTTCTTGCAATGTTCTTAGCAAGACTTCAAAAGTGGTTTGCACTTGATTGCTTCCCAAGGATGAGAGAGAAAGATTAGTCCAAGGTCACGCAGCTGGCCTTATGCCTAAGGCAGGGTTACAACTCACTGACGTCTGGTTTCTAACCTTGCTAACTTAATCCTTAATCAAACTGGCTCTCTAATGTGTCTTATGATGATTGTCAAGTATCAATACTTGTCAGTCATTCCCTTTGATTGCAGCAAAGCATTTGACAAGATTCTATAGAACATTCTTACTGGGGAGTTTTATTTATTTATTTATTTGTTTGTTTGTTTGTTTGTTTGTTTGTTTGTTTATTATGCTGCCATTCTCCTTAGACTCAGGGTGGCTTACAACATGTTAGCAATAGCACTTTTATAAAAACACAGCCAGCATATTGTCCCCACAATCCCCATCCTCATTTTACCCCACCTCAGAAGGATGGAAAGCTGACTCAACTTTGAGCTGATGATGAGATTTGAACAGCTGACCTACAAATCTATCAGTCAGCTTTAGTGGCCTGCAGTATTGCACTCTACCCACTAAGCCACCTCGGCTCATACATATGTTATCCATAAGATTCAGGTTTCATAGGAAATATTAAGTTTCCAAAATAGTGCTTGGATGGCACTACCATAAGATGGGTCCATAACTGGGTAGTTAATTACACTCAATAGATTAGCATATATGGCTCTACACTGTATTGGAAAGCTGAAAACAATCTTATTCAACATTTTTATTAATGACCTGGCTGTTAGGGGTGATAGAATGATTAATGAAAAAGGCAAATGTGAAAACTGAAGGACAGAATGCTGGTCTGAAAGGAACATGGTCTTTTCAAGAGGCAGGCATTACATCTCAGACATCTCACCATTCCTAGGAAAGGGAGGTTACAGTCCCTTAGAACCATAAATCTGTGGCACTCCACTGCCGACTCAGAAATGGAGTTGAGGAGCTCAGAAGTTGTTAAACAGCAGGGAGGTTGGTTCAATAGCAACAATACCAGCTGTTCCCTAAAGCCCAACTAATTAAGAGGGTCTCACAACTAGGGAGTTGTGGGGCAGTGCTCTTAAAAGCCATGAAATTCTGATGACAATTGTCACACCTCACCTTTGACCTGGAGTCTCAGCTGATGCCATATTCAAAACCCAGCTGGGCAAATTTCAGGACCCAGACAGGTCTTAGTAGTACATGTTTCATTCACAATTGAATTGTGGATTAGAGAGAGTTTATTACAGAGTGACCTTGCATTCAATAGGAGCAAATGGAAGTCAGGACTACTGAAGGTTTGTTGAGAGGATGTAGGATTGAGATGAAAGACCTGGACAATGGAAATATGCCTAGCATGGCATTCTTATGTCTGATTCATCCTATTACCCTCTCCAATATATGGAGCTTCTCATTGTTTTACATTAGGCATTTAAATTGCCATATGGATGGATGTACCCTGCAGCAGAGGAAGCATGATTTATTGCCCTTCCCTTCCTGAAAGGGAATTTGGAAACTAGGGCAGTTCTTCTCAAGGTCTTGCAGAAGATTGAATTCACAGCTCCCTAACCTTTCCCCAAATTCCAAGTAGCACAGAATCTTTTTCTTTAATCAACCAGGAATATGCGGGTGGGGGTGGGGATGACTTGCTATTTCTGTTAATCTAACTGATCATGTGTGTTTCTCTTGGTTCTTTGTTTTTCATTTTTGTTCTCTTGGAGGGATAGAATTGGGCTTTTGGGGGCAAGCCACATGCCCAGGGCTGTCTTAACAACATTATGGGCCCTGAGCAAAGGAGTATACTGGGCCCTACAACAACTACTCACAGGGATAAAAATGTAAATGATAAGATTAAACATATATTTGCATGTTAGTATTAATATAAAAATGCAATAAAATGCAATAAGTATCTTGTTGTATTTATGTGATACCAGATGCATTCAAGGGTGAACATACACAGATTAGGTAAGGGGCCCCTATGCCCATGGAACTGATGGGAAAATGCCCATCAAAGAACCCTGCCTGCTGCTTATACTGTAAATGTTTCTGTCATTATTGGAGTGGGCTCAAAATAAGAATCACCTAACTCATTATAGGGAGAAGAGGAAATGTATGAGGTGATGGGACATGATTGCATTTGCAGGTGCTGTCCTCAAGAATTCAAGTTTTTTGGAACCCTGTATTCCCCCCCACCCCAATCCCATTCCCTCAGTTTATATCAGTGCTTTCCCCTGGCGTTCTACAAGTTAAAGAACTTGCCATAGCAGTAGACTTTTAATAGGAACTTTGCTTGAGTGACAGAAGCAAGCATTGCTATTATGCTGTCACCATTACCAAGAGAAGAGAAGCAGATTTGCATGGAAGTGTATGAACGATGGATTGGCTTCTTTGCAGATGTTTTTTGCCGGACCAGCATGCAAACAGTTGTTGTTGTTGTTGTTGTTTTTAATTCCATAAGCACTCAATCCCAGTAGAGTTGGGCTAAGGGGGATATGGCAGAGAGCATTGTGCAATTGAAGGTCATGGCTCCTGCTAGAAGATTATGTAGATGCTGTGACTAGAGGGGCCTTTGCCTAACTACGGTTATGTACCGCCATCACGGTCCTAGATGGTCTACTGAAATGCATTTTATATTTAAAAGCTATGCCTCTAACTCTGTTCCCATCATGAAATTAGAATACAGAAGCACATGGAGCATTTTGTATCTACATTGTAGTGCATGGGCAAAAACTAAGTGCAGGATGTTTTTTTTTAAATAATCCATAAATAAATGAATGAATGAATGAATGAATGAATGAATGAATGAATAAATCCATTTCTATGCATTTTTACCAAAGATAAGTAGTACATCTAATTTTAGTGCCAAAGCAGATTCCTTGGCAGACATTCCCTAGATTGAATGAGAACAGAAAGTAATTTATCCAAGGCAACTCTTATATGAACATGGATACTCTTGGAAAGATGAATCCAGGAGGTTGCAATTTCCAATAAAGGCAGTCAGAGTTCTGTTCTCCATCTTTCCTCTCAGCTGTTTGGGGTTTTTTAAGCATGCTTGGCTTCTAATTGCACATTTCAAAGGGTTGTTTTTTGCTTTTAATCTGATACTTATTTTTAAAAGTTAATGACTGGTTGAAAGATGATTTACTCTAATTGCCTGCTGTATTTTAATGTTAATTTTATTTTATTGCTTTGTTTTGTTGTGGTGATTATTGTTGTTGTTGTTTGAACTACTTTTGCTTTCTGTATGGAAGCTAAGGGCAACTTTCTGAGTAGTGAAACTGACCAGACTGGATTTACAACTATGCCAGATTTCACTACAGGATTAAACTCTTCAAAAGCTCTGGTCTGGAATTTTTTTTTCTTTTTAAATTTTTGATGGGACTCTTCCTTTTCTTTTTTGTCTTCATGCCTTCATCACAAGGGATATCATTTTAATGTCTACTGTGGCCATTTTGTTACAGTATAGTTATCCTTTTTATCTTTGAAATTAACTGTTTTCTTTGGTTGTATAAGATCAGACACAAATAGACTCTGCTTTTATTAAAAATGCAAAATAATGCACCAAGTTAAAGATAAAGCCTTCTCAGAAAAAAAAGACCCCCAACAATATAGTCAAACAAAATGGAAAAAAGATGGCATTTGATTCTCTCAAATCAATAAGGGAAAATATGTCATGGAATTCAAATGCAGATTCTGGACAAACGTCAAGTGCTTAGGTCTAGCTTTTCCAATCTGACCCTCCTGAAATCCATTGGTTTCCATTTCCCCATAACTGTTAATGGCAGGGCATAATAGGGATTGAGCTCCAACATGTTTGGGGAATACAGTGGTAGCTCTATTTAAGAACTTAATTCGTTCCGTGACCAGGTTCTTAAGTAAAAACTTTCTTAAGTAGAAGCAATTTTCCTATATGAATCAATGTGAAAGCAAATAATCTGTGCAAATCCATTAGGAAAGAAATAAAAGCTCAGAATTTGGGTGGGAGGAGAAGAAGGAAGAAGAGGAGGAGGAGGACAGTCACTGCTGAAGGAAGGTGAGGTCAGGGGAATCAAAAAAATCCAAAACTTTAAAGCTTTTTTTTTCAAAAAGAGGGACTCTGAGGCGGCGCCTAGAGAAAGGAAAACACTCCATTCATACTGGGCTGTCTAGAGTGAATGAAGTGTTTTTTTCTCTCTGGGCGCTGGCAGAGGTTTATTCCCTCTCCAAGCACCCAGTGAAAGGAAAATGCTTCGTTCGCTCTAGACTGCCGAAGCCTCCTTAAGTGCCACCGAAAGGCTCCTCTGGCAGCCCAGAAAAGCCCAAGATGGCTGGGATTAAAGGGCGGATGGCAGGAAACTGGCCGGGCCTTTGTGCCACTCTCAAATTTCCTGGGAAATTTTTCCGGGCTCGGGTTCTTAAGTAGAAAATGGTTCTTAAGAAGAGGCAAAAAAATCTTGAACACCCAGTTCTTATCTAGAAAAGTCCTTAAGTAGAGGCATTCTTAAGTAGAGGTGCCACTGTATTAGATTGGAGAAGGTTGGTGAAAATGTTATAATTTATAGTGGGTATATAATGGAACAGTCAGTAGTGGGATGCTACCAGTATGGGCCACACCATAGCTTTGGTAGAGAAAATGGAGCTGCACGCACAACTCTGCGTTCCCAGCATACGCATGCACGGCGTGTAAGTGAGATTTTGCTTCTGCGCATGTGCAAAATCTCATGAGGGGATATGTGTGCGAGAAAGATTTTGGTGATTTTTGCTTCTGCACAAGCACGGATGCAAAAAAAAAATCACCGAAATCTTGTGCTTGTGCATGTTCCCGCACATACTTTTGCTTCCTGCGAATGCGCAGAAGCAAAATCTCACTTGGACATACATGCGCATGCTGGGGACATCGGAAGTGCACTGGTTCTGTGGCGGTATTATTATTTATTTAATTAGTTAATTCGACTTCTATGCCGCTCAGTCCCAAAGGACTCAGGGTGGCTTACAATAATATAAAATTACAAATACAGTAAAAAAGAAGTCAAATGTAAAGTCTAAAACTATAAAACCTCAATTAAAACCCACAGTTATACTATCCAATTAGCATAGATGCAGACCATTCACACAATTTGGCTATGATAGATGTCAATTCATGACCCCCAGTCCTGCTGGCAAAGTCAGGTCTTTGCAGCCTTGTGGAAGGCCAGTAGGGTGGGAGCAGTATGGACATTGGGGGGGGGGGATTGATTCCATAGAGCCGTGGCAGCAACAGAGAAGGCCCTCCCCCATGGCCCCGCCAACCTGCATTGCTTAGTCCAGTGTTTCCCAACCTTGGCAACTTGGGGATATTTGGACTTCAACTCCCAGAATTCCCCAGCCAGCATTTGCTGGCTGGGGAATTCTGGGAGTTGAAGTCCAAATATCCCCAAGTTGCCAAGGTTGGGAAACACTGGCTTAGTCAACGGCACCTGGAAGAGGCCAACTCTGTTTGCTCTTATTGGTCTCTGAGAGGTTTGCAGCAGGAAACGATCCCATAAATAGTCTGGCCCTGAGCCAAGTAGGGCTTTATAGATAATAACCAACACCTTGAATTGTGCCCGGAGACTAATAGGACGCCGGTGCAGCTTGTGGAGCGTAGGTGTTATATGGGTGTACCGAAGTACACCTATGACAGCTCGCGCAGCTGCATGCCTGGGAACATTACATCTGGAGTAGGTAGTAGAGGACATATAAGCTGGGTTAGACCTAAACTAATAGAAAGCTGGTCCAAAACACTGAGCTCACTTCGAGAAGATCCAGTAAACCTGGAAGGATCAACGAGTGCGGGAAGCTGATAAAGATAGAAGAGACTATGAGAACCAGTAGCAGAAAAATATTCTGTTTAGGTTGTATGCATCTAGAAACATCTTTTTGTTCACTAGCTTTTTTCAATAACTATAGTTTTAATTTTGTGAAGGAAATCATAGTTTCTGGCCCCAAAAGTATTTTTTTATGGATAATAAAATGCATTTCAGGCCTGTACATGTAATGATCTGCATAGCTTCTATATTTTGTTGCCTGTGAGCATATATGCACACCAAGTCTCCCATATCTCAAATGGTGCTAATTGCACCATGACTCTCTTTCCCTCCCACTCCGTTTTCCTTGTTTTATCTAAAGTTTGGATTATCTAAAGATTCCTGGGGAAAGTAAGGTGTGTTTATTAAACTGATTGATATCACATTGTATTGACGCAACCTAATCCAGTGTTGGATTGTAGTTAGCTCTCTATATAATTAAACTTGCCATCTGAATGCAAGATTATAGTGTCAGATGAATAATGTATCTTTCATACAATTGACAAAAAGATTTTATTTTACATTTTCTTCACCTTATTTCTATCTTTTGGGAGCATTTTGTTTTACACTTTGAGCTTTTTAAAAATAATAATAATGATAATAATTTCCCCAGGACAGAAATTTAGAAATTATAGTGAAAATGCAGTGTCAGAGTCAATCCTCCGGGTGGCAGCTCTTGCTAGTTTCTCACACTGTATACTCCTACTCCACATACTGTACAGTACTGTACATCTAAATCACTTTACAAAAGTGGATTTTTAAATTCACAGAGCTCTCTCATCACTCCAAGTCCTTGTTTCTCTTCTTTTGGGGAAGCCACTCTTCCTTTCTCAACCAGGAAGGAGCCTACACATGATCTGTACACTTACTTTTTCTCTTCAAACTTCTCTCAGCTACTCAGTTCACTTTCCTTCCTTCCTTCCTTCTTTCTTTCTATTTCCTTCTTTCTTTCTTTCTTTCTTTCTTTCTTTCTTTCTCTCTCTTTTCTTTCCTTCTTTCTTTCTACTCTACTTATTTTCTCTTTCAATTTTGGATTAGACTAGGACAGAGGTAGGCAAAGTTGGATCATCTATGACTTGTAGACTTCAACTCCCAGAATTCCTGAGCCAATCATGCTAGCTGAGGAATCCTGGGAGTTGAAGTCTACATGTCATAGAAGAGCCAACTTTGCCTACCCCTGAACTAGCAAGGTCTCCTGAACTAATGGAGTCCCTCCCCAGGACCCTAATCTTCACAACTATTTACCTCAAGGCACCAACTAGACCAAGGGAGGAACTGGCTGAGAAACTCTGGGAGTTGAAGTCCACAAGTCTTAAATGTTGCCAAGGTTGGAGACTCCTGAATTGTTGACTCAAAATCTTCACAGCTCATCAGGCCTTGTGAGAGAGAAGCTGCACTCCAAGCCCTGAAGTGAGCTACTTTTTCTCCTGTTGCTCACTTCCTTGCCTGGCTCACAATAGAACAGCAGTCAGGCCTGGCCACTAAAACCCAAGTACCACATATATATTTTGTACTCTGCAGCAAATAAATGAACATGTCAGAATCAGAGATTATAGTAGCATTCAATCTTGTGGGCTACAGTCCCTTCATCAGATGCAAGCAGTGCGTCAAAAGTGATCTTTGTTCACACAATATGACAAGAACATGAGTAACTTAGTGGGATTTGTTGAATGAATGACTGTTCTGTTCTGAAAAAAAACAACAGCTACCCTTTAGATGTTTAAAAAGAAGCCTCTGTATTTCCCTGCCGCCGCCTCCTCTTCCTTCTTCTTTTTCTCTTCCTCCTCCTCTTCCTCTTATTCCTTCTTCTCCTTCTTCATTTTCTTATGCAGTGTAGCTCAAGTGTCACAACCTTTTAACCCCAAGGTCAACCACTTCTGCAAAAACAGGCTGAAAGATGAGCTGCTGCTCTCTCACATAAAATTTTGCTAGCACTTACTCATAGCTCTTATTATGTACATACATGTATAAACAATGGGTGCACTTAAGAAGAAGAAGTAAGTAAAATAGCATGCTCTATAAGATGGAAAACCCATTCTAGAATCAATTTCAGCCCAGATTCGATATCTACTAATGGTGCTATATATTAATCAGAATGATCAGGGGTATCTTGGCAGGCAAAAGGACATTCTTCTACTGAACATTGCCAGGTCTTATTTTATTGTCTTGCCTGTAAAATATTTCAAAGTTATGTTCTGTTATGAAATTTTAATTGTTTTGCTTTGCTCAATAAAGTTTGTAATTTTATTTGGGTATTCATTTCCTACAATTCAAGATACAGATTTTTATCCCTTAGATAGACAAACCAGTACAGCTTGGAACCTGAGATCTTTGCACTCATATGTTCCTAGCAGAATTGGTCTGTCAAATGCCTTTAGTGAATATCTTCTGGTATTCCCTATATTGGGCCATGGGAAGGAAAGGGTATGGTAGAGACCCCACCCTCTGAGGGAAGAAATGAGGATGCCTCCTCCTCTCTCATAATCTTCTGGAAACTTCATCAGATTTAGTTGTTCTGGAAAAATGTCAGCAAGTAGTACGATATTGTAATTAGGAGATGCTATTGCAATGTATTGTTTTGTGAGCATTTATACATTGCTGATTGATGTACTGTATTATGCACTCTATATTACATGTGTCCTGCTTCATTTATTGTACTGTAAGTGATGTAGAAGCTTCATAAATGACGAATACATAAATGATTTGCTTTGAAATTTGGAAGCATCTGGGCAATATCTGTGCCATATATATTGAATAAATTAAATCTATTTGCATAAGAGATTTTCCTAACCTGGGAATCACTGATTCACGTCTCACCAGTTTCACCATTTACATCTCCTGGAATGCCCACCCACCCACCCCAATTTCTCTGAAATTCACCTTCATCTAACTCTGCTTATCTTCCAGGATCACCTAAGATTGGCTGCATGCTTCCATTTGCTATTTGAGCAAAATAAAGTTTCATAATTGCATATGAAACTGCACATAACATTCCTATGTTATAGAAGCATAAATCTAAAGCATCCTTCACAAGAGTTGCATAGATTTTGCCTTTAAAACAAGGGCTTGTTGAAAAAAATATGTAAAAAGGAAAATACAAAGTCTCAGTAGACCTTTCTATTAATTGTCATTAGGGTCAAATCACAATAAGATGTGAGGAAAACAGTTTTTATCAGAAATGGCTATAATATTCACAAAAGGAACAACTTATATTATGAAACCTTCCATTTTTCTATGTTAATTAAGATCTGCAAACAAACCCACAGCCCTTATCTTGATTCAATTTAATAGTATTACTTCATGGTAAATTCGAATTTTGTGCTGGAGTCTCTCTTCAAAATGCTTTTTGCAATTACACGCTTAAGCAGGAACATTATTTTTGACAGCTACCTCATGGGAAAGAAAGAAATATAAATGAGTTTTGGAAATTTAAATTTATGGGGGGTTTTAAAGATGTGCTTCTGATGGAATCTTAACCAGTTGCTTTATATATGTTTTCCTCTATGCAGCATAATCATACAATGAAATACAGTAGACAATATACAGTATATAGGTGAAATTTAGCATTTTAAGGCAAAAGATATATTGGCAAGGGCTATCCATCATTGGATGACAAGGGTTATAATCTAACAGACCTCCATTAGATACTAACCATTTCCTCTTTCAAATAATTAGTTCAATATATAAATATTTCATTTCCAATTTCCAACATAGAGTTAGATGTGACATCTTACTACTAGCAGAATTGTAGTAGTACTACCAGTATCTTGAGAAAGTTTATATAAAAAGTAAATTCATTCACTGAACTCATCACAGAAAATCTAATTACTGTGAAATAAATCTGGCTGAACCTTTTGCTTCTTTGCTATGTGATTTAAAGTGAACTTTTCTATTTTAAAATCTGAACTTTGGTTGCTGCTCTTGAATGCCAGGTCAGTCTGTAATATATTTGCCCCATGGACAATGTAATTCCTCTCTTGTGCCCACCTGAAAGCCCAGTGGAGGGGTATGTGTGGCTTTTGTATTCTGGGAAACGTTAAGGATTTTCAGAGATTCTGCTCTGCAAATAATAAGACATGAGCTTCTAGAATACTTTCTGGTCTGATTACTGGTCTGGTCTGTTTACTGGATCCGTGTCCCTCTTGGCTGGTTTCGGCCAGTCGAGGGGTGACACGGAGCTGGGTCCAGGAGATTGTCAACGCCTCCTTGGGGAGGGGGTCCTTTCCGCCCCTTTATAAGGAGGCGGTTGTGCGCCCCCTCCTCAAGAAGCCTTCCCTGGACCCAGCCGTGCTTAATAACTACCGTCCAGTCTCCAACCTTCCCTTCATGGGAAAGGTTGTCGAGAAGGTGGTGGCACTTCAACTCCAGCGGTCCTTGGATGAAGACGATTATCTAGGTCCTCAGAAGTCTGGATTCAGGCCCGGCTACAGCATGGAAACTGCTTTGGTCGCGTTGATGGATGATCTCTGGCGGGCCCGGGACAGGGGCTTGTCCTCTGTCCTGGTGCTCCTTGACCTCTCAGCGGCTTTCGATACCATCGACCATGGTATCCTTCTGCGCCGGCTGGAGGGGTTGGGAGTGGGAGGCACTGTTCTTCAGTGGTTCTCATCCTACCTCTCAGGTCGGTCGCAGTCGGTGTTAGTGGGGGGTCAGAGGTCGACCCCGAGGTTTCTCCCTTGTGGGGTGCCTCAGGGGTCGGTCCTCTCCCCCCTGCTATTTAATATCTACATGAAACCGCTGGGTGAGATCATCCAAGGGCATGGGGTGAGGTATCATCAATATGCCGATGATACCTAGTTGTACATCTCCACCCCATGTCCAGTCAACGAAGCAGTGGAAGTGATGTGCCGGTGCCTGGAGGCTGTTGGGGCCTGGATGGGTGTCAACAAACTCAAACTCAACCCAGACAAGACGGAGTGGCTGTGGGTTTTGCCTCCCAAGGACAATTCTATCTGTCCGTCCATTACCCTGGGGGGGGAATTATTGACCCCCTCAGAGAGGGTCCGCAACTTGGGCGTCCTCCTCGATCCACAGCTCACATTAGAAAAACACCTTTCAGCTGTGGCGAGGGGGGCGTTTGCCCAGGTTCGCCTGGTGCGCCAGTTGCGGCCCTATTTGGACCGGGAGTCATTGCTCACAGTCACTCATGCCCTCATCACCTCGAGGCTCGACTACTGTAACGCTCTCTACATGGGGCTACCTTTGAAAAGTGTTCGGAAACTTCAGATCGTGCAGAATGCAGCTGCGAGATCAATTATGGGCTTCTCCAAGTATGCCCATATCACTCCAACACTCCGCAGTCTGCATTGGCTGCCGATCAGTTTCCGGTCACAATTCAAAGTGTTGGTTATGACCTATAAAGCCCTTCATGGCACCGGACCAGAATATCTTCGGGACCGCCTCCTGCCGCACGAATCCCAGCGACCAGTTAGGTCCCACAGAGTTGGCCTTCTCCGGGTCCCGTCGACTAAACAATGTCGTCTGGTGGGACCCAGGGGAAGAGCCTTCTCTGTGGGGGGGCCGACCCTCTGGAACCAGCTCCCCCCTGAGATTAGGATTGCCCCCACCCTCCCTGCCTTTCGTAAACTCCTTAAGACCCACCTTTGCCGTCAGGCATGGGGGAACTAAAACACCTCCCCCTTGCCCATGTTGTTTTGTTGATTGATTGACTGGGTGCCTGTTTTTTTATATATATATACTGTTTTTATGAGATTATTAATTTTAAATTGTAACTAGATGGGTGGGCATTGGATTTGGTATTATGTACTGTACTGTTTTTTATTATTGTTGTGAGCCGCCCCGAGTTTGCGGAGAGGGGCGGCATATAAATCCAATAAACCTAAACCTAAACCTAAACTTTCGGGACTGCCTTCTGCTGCACGAATCCCAGCAACTGATTAAGTCCCACAGAGTTGGCATACTCTGGGTCCCGTCGACAAAACAATGCCGTCTGGCGGGACCCAGGGGAAGAGCCTTCTCTGTGGCGGCCCCGCCCCTCTGGAATCAACTTCCCCCAGAGATTAGGACTGCCTCCACTCTCCTTGCCTTCCGAAAGCTCCTAAAAACCCACCTATGTTGTCAGGCATGGGGGAACTGATACACCCCTTAGCTACTATGATTTTTTTATGTATAGTTTGTTACGTTGTGTGATTATTTTTTATAAGAAGGGTTTTAAATTGTTTTTTAACATTAGATTTGTACACTGTGTATTGTTGTTGTGAGCCGCTCCGAGTCCTCGGAGAGAGGCGGCATATAAATCTAAATTATTATTATTATTATTATTATTATTATTATTATTATTATTATTATTATTATTACTATTATTATTATTACTATTATTATTATTATTACTATTATTATTATTTATTTATTCATTTATTTATTTATCTATTTATCTATTTATCTATTTATTAGATTTGTATGCCGCCCCTCTCCGTAGACTTGGGGTAGCTAATTATTATTATTATTATTATTATTATTATTATTATTATTATTATTATCCTCTATTCTTGCCTTCTGGCAGCTCTGGGCATGTGCGCATTGAGAAGAGGCTCCTGCGTTCCTCTGTCTCGCTCAAGTCAGCCTCTGGAAGCTCTGAAGTCGGGACAGACTTCCCAGATGGCCGGGGCTGGATCCCTGCCTCTGGCACCGAGCCTTCTCCAGACTCCAGGCCTGGCCCAAGTTCTTCCTCAGGCTCCTCGCTATCCAACTCTGCTGCCAACTCTGCAAGCCGCTGGCGGGCCACATCACCAGTTGTTGTGCTTTGTGTTTTTATCTTGGAGTAGCTGCAACATGGTCTGGCATTGAAAGACATTTCAGTGACATTTCAGGACATTGCGTCATCACGTCCCCCGTGGAGATAAGGTTCCAAAGAGAGCTTGGTTTTCTCCACCAAATGTCTGGTAGATATTACTCGGACCATCCACAGAGCGTTACAATTAACTTTATTGAGATGAGCTACAATAACTGAATCTTGTATGCCTGGTTGTGCTCCTCCTTCTGTTACCAGTGAGGCACAGGTGGAAACTGTGGCCCAAGGGACCTTTGTACAGATTCACCTAAGGTGCCAAATATCTGTTTATTCCTAGATCAGGAAAGCCTTTAGAGACAGTCACTCATGTCTTAAGTCACCTCACTTGCCCATAAAAAAACATTCGGAAAGTACAGCTGATCCAAAGTGTACAATAGAAACCTATGCCACACTATATTTTATTTTATTTATTTATTTATTTTGTCTAATACACAATGAGGGTTTTAGTGGGTATATATCTATATACACATAGTAAAATACATGGTGAAGGTTGTAGAGGAGATACTCATGGTAAAATATATCTAAGAAATAATAGAAAAGAAGATAAAGTAATAGAACATATCAATGAAAGAATAGAAGAAGAGATATAGGAATAGAAGAAAGGTATAGGAGATATAGGAGAGCAATAGGACAGGGGACGGAAGGCACTCTAGTGCACTTGTACTCGCCCCTTACTGACCTCTTAGGAATCTGGATAGTTCAACCGTAGATAATCTAAGGGTAAAGTGTTGGGGGTTTGGGGATGACACTATGGAGTCCGGTAATGAGTTCCACGCTTCGACAACTCGGTTACTGAAGTCATATTTTTTACAGTCAAGTTTGGAGCGGTTAATATTAAGTTTAAATCTGTTGTGTGCTCTTGTATTGTTGTGGTTGAAGCTGAAGTAGTCGCCTACAGGCAGGACGTTGCAGCATATGATTGATGTTATGGTTAAAGCACGAGGTTAGAAACCAGGACACTGTGGGTTCTAGTCCCACCGTGGCTACAAAGCCAGATGGATGACCACATAGGTCAGTCACTCTCTCTCAGTCCTAGGAGAGAGGAGACAATAGCAAAAATGGCAGGGCTTGGTTTTGTTTTTAAAAACCTGCCAAGAAAACTGCAAGGACTTGTCCAGGCAGTCTGTGAATCTGACGAGTGATGAAAAGAAAGAAAAAACAAAAACTTGGGTTGTATATAGTAATAGGACTTAGACTTATATATCGTTTCACAGTGCTTTACAGCTCTAAGGATTTATATTATATATATATATATATGAGCAGTGTGGTCGGGCGGTAGGAAAAGCAAGTAGGATGCTTGGCTGCATAGCTAGAGGTATAACAAGCAGGAAGAGGGAGATTATGATCCCGCTGTATAGAGCGCTGGTGAGACCACATTTGGAATACTGTGTTCAGTTCTGGAGACCTCACCTACAAAAAGATATTGACAAAATTGAACGGGTCCAAAGACGGGCTACAAAAATGGTGAAAGGTCTTAAGCATAAAACGTATCAGGAAAGACTTAATGAACTCAATCTGTATAGTCTGGAGGACAGAAGGAAAAGGGGGGACATGATCGAAACATTTAAATATGCTAAAGGGTTAAATAAGGTCCAGGAGGGAAGTGTTTTTAATAGGAAAGTGAACACAAGAACATGGGGACACAATCAGAAGTTAGTTAGGGGAAAGATCAAAAGCATCATGAAAAATATTATTTTACTGAAAGAGTAGTAGATCCTTGGAACAAATGTCCAGCAGAGGTGGTTGGTAAATCCATAGTAACTGAATTTTATTTATTATTATTTATTGGATTTGTATGCCGCCCCTCTCTGGAGACTCGGGGCGGCTAACAGCAATAATAAGACAATGTACAGTAATTTAAACATACCTGGGGTAAACATATATCCATCCTAAGATAAAATACAGGAAATACCATATGGGCAGACTTGATGGACCATGAGGTCTTTTTCTGCTGTCAATCTTCTATGTTTTTATATTTTATATTTCTTTTTCTGCTTCATATATATCATTTTTACTCTAGACATACATGAGCTGTTTTTCTCTCTCGTTATTTGTTGCATTTTTTTTTAAAGTATTGTATAAGCTGGGGGTCCCCAATGCCCTGGTTGTAGTTGTGGCTTATTTGGAATCAGGTTATGTGAGCAGTGTGATGGTGTGAATGGGTATGTGCACACAGCTCAATGTGCAGTCGAGTTGCATGTCCATGAGCCACCACTTGGGTGAGTTGAACTGCGTGTGTACTGGCCCACAACTTGCGTGTCCTGGTTCTCCTCCACCTCCACCAGCCCATCAAGCTACAAAGGTTAGGGACCATTGGTATTAGCCACCCTGGATTTAGGCTTACTATCATCATTACACAGGGAGGCGGAATCGACTAGGTGATTCCGCCCCAGACACCTGATGGACCCAGAGGGCTTTCAAAGGGCGCTTGGGGTTATACCAGATGCACTCATCCACAGTTCAGCAGTCTCTTGCTGTGGCCTGGAATAAGGCTGCGAAGGAGGCTCTTGACCGGATTGCACCGTTGCGACCTCTCTGTGGCACTAGACCCCAGAGTTCTATGGTTCAACGAGGAGCTCCGGGAGTTGAAACGCCAGAAGAGACGTCTAGAGAAGCAATGGAGGAAGAGTAAGTCCGAATCTGACCAAACACTTGTAAGAGCTCATATTAAGACTTACAAAGTGGCGCTCAAGGCGGCAAGATGCACGTATCATGCCACCTTGAATACCTCAGCGGAATCTCACCCGGCCCCTCTGTTTAGAGTGACCCGCTCCCTTCTTAACCAGGGGGGAGTTGGGGAGCCCTTACAGAGTAGTGCCGAGGACTTTAACACATTTTTCACATTTATTGTTCAATAAATTTGGGGGTCTCTGAAACAAGAATGCCAAAATAAATGTCACTTTATTCTCTGCTGACATCATTCATAAGTGATGGTTTTCCAGAATTTGGTCCTTGGTATTTTCTCAGAAGTGATATTGATGGAACCGATGTGTGATAACACATCTGGCATTCACAAGATTGACAAATGTTCTCCTGACAGGGAATACTGTACAGTGATCCCCCGAGTATTGTGATCCCAATCATTGCGAAACGGCTATATGGCGATTTTGCAACCCGGAAGTAAAAACACCATCTGCGCATGCGCGCCCTTTTTTTCTATGGGCACGCATGCGTAGATGGCGCCGGGCAGATCAGCTGCTGGGCGGCTTCCCTAGGTCTTCCCCCTCTTGCTGGCGGGAGGGCGAGCGGCGGGCATCAGCGAGGAGTTTCCCCACTGCCCACGCAAACTCCTCACTGCCGCCCGCCCGCCCTTCGCCCGCCCATGCCGTTCATTCTCGCCGCTTCCCAGCTGAGTCCTGAAGCGAATTGGCTTCAGGACTCAGCTGGGAAGCGGCGCGAGCGAACGGCTTGTCCGCCGCCTGCCTGCCCGCGTGCCCGCCCTTCGCCCGCCCACGCCGTTCATTCTCGCCGCTTCCCAGCTGAGTCCTGAAGCGAATTCGCTTCAGGACTCAACTGGGAAGCGGCGAGAATGAACGGCGTGGGCGGGCGAAGGGCGGGCGGGCGGCGGACAAGCCGTTCGCTCGCGCCGTTCATTCTCGCCGCTTCCCAGCTGAGTCCTGAAGCGAATTTGCTTCAGGACTCAGCTGGGAAGCGGCGAGAATGAACGGCGTGGGCGGGCGAAGGGCGGGCGGGCGGCGGACAAGCCGTTTGCTCGCGCCGTTCATTCTCGCCGCTTCCCAGCTGAGTTCTGAAGCGAATTGGCTTCAGGACTCAGCTGGGAAGCGGCGCGAGCGAACGGCGTGGGCGGGCGAAGGGCGGGCGAGCGGCAGCGAGGAGTTTGCGTGGGCGGTGGGGAAACCCCAATCTTCGGCTCCTCGCTGCTGCGGAAGTAAAAACACCATCTGCGCGTGCGCAGATGGTGTTTTTACTTCCGCAGCGCTACTTCGCGAAAAACCGGTCATTTCGAGGGGTCCTGGAACGGAACCCTCGCAATGATCGGGGGATCACTGTACTCATCTTCCCTGGCTGAAGCAGAAGGGTATGAATTTTACCACCTGTACGACAAGCAGATCTCTTAATTCACATTTTGATAGAGAGAAAATACATTCACATTTTGATAGAGAGAAAATACATTTTCTCTTTTTAAAATGAAGCTGAGAACTGAAGAATGAGAAGAAGAAATAAGGCATCTTTCATCTCCCTAGAATTAACTGAGTGGAATGCTTGGGACTGTAAAAGCAACCGAGGCAGAGAGAAATCTGTTTCAAGAAAAAGGGCTGCCTTTGAAAAGACTAGTAAAAGTTTAGCTGGAAATATTGCTTACAGTTAGCTTTCACTGTGGGCTCTTAAATCTCATTTATTGACTGATATTTATGTTCTCTAGATCAGTGTTTCCCAACCTTTTTGGAGCCGTGGCACATTTTTCATATTTTCAAAATCCTGGGGAACATGGGGGGGAGGGCGCTAAAAAAAGTTTGGACCAAAAAAATCTCTCTTCCTCCCTTTCGCTCTATTTCTCTCTCCCTCCCTCTTTCTCTCTCTTCCTTCCTTTCTCTCTCCATCCCTCTTTCTTTCTCTCTTCCTTCCTTCCTCTCTTTCTGTCTCCTCCTTCCTCTCTCATCTCTTTCCTTCCTCTCCCTCCCTTTCTCTCTTTCCTTTCTCTCCCTTTCTGTCTATCCTTTCTATCTCTCACCCCTTCTCCCTCTTTCATTCCCTTTCTCTCCCTCCCTTTCTCTCTCATTCCTTTCTCTCCCTCTTTCCTTCCTATCTCTCTTTCTTTTTCTCCCTCCTTCATATCTTCTTTCTCTCCCCCTTCCTCCCTCTTTCCCTTTCCCCCCTCCCTTTCTCTTCCTTTTTCTCTATCCTTTCTACTTCTTACTCTTTCTTTCTCTCCCTCCTTCATTCAATTTTCTCTCCCCCCTTCCTCCCTCTTTCCTTTCTCCCCCTCCCTTTCTCTTCCTTTTTCTCTATCCTTTCTGCTTCTTACTCTTTCTTTCTCTCCCTCCTTCATTCAATTTTCTCTCCCTCCCTTACTCTCTCTTTCCTTTCTCTCCCTCCCTTGTTCTCCCCTGGGGCTGCCTGTGCCTGCCCTGCACCACCCAACACGGACGGACAGCCCCCGGTCGTCGGTTCGTCGCCCCCCCACCCCCCCACGGAGGGAGATCAGGCTGGCGAGGGCGGTAGATCTACGTCACCAGCCACTGGAGGGAGATCGGGCTGGTGGGGGCGGCGAATCCACCTCCCCAGCCGCGCGGAGGGAAATCCGGTAGGCGGGCGGGTGGCCGCGGCTCCCTGCGCGCCCCTGGAAAAGCCTACAGGGAACGGTGCCCGGGGCCGCTTTAGCCGCCCCCCCCGCTCCCCCCGCCATCTCCCCGCGACTGCCTGCGCCGCTGCAGCCGCCCCCCCCCCCCGCTCCCACCGCCAGTGCCCTCCCGCCGGGCCCCAAAGGACACTTGCCGATGATGACAGGGAAGCTTCAGCTGGGCGGGCGCTGCCGTGCCGGTGTCTCCGACCTCCCTGTTCCTGCTCGATGCCGCGGTTTCTGGCGCTCTCCTGCTGGGCCCCAAAGAAGGAAGGCGGGAAAAAGGCGCGAAGAATGGAGCTCTCCTTCCTGCCTTCCTTCTTTGGGGCCCAGCAGGAGAGCGCCAGAAACCGCGGCATCGGGCAGGAGCGGAGAGATCAGAGGCACCGCAGCGCCCCGCCCAGGCGGCACACCTGGCGGTGTCTCACGGCACACCAGTGTGCCGCGGCACACTGGTTGGGAAACGCTGCTCTAGATACATCAAGTAACTTGCTTGCTTTTGTGAAATATGGAACTTCGTTACATCATAGCTGTTTCTAAATTAGGAAAAAGAGCAGTGTAACAACTTGCCTTCAGAAGTTCCAACACTGGAAATTTTTAAGACATTGGATAACCATTTGTCCGAAGATTTCCTGCCTAAGTAGGGGGTTAGAAGACTTCCAAGGTCCCTTCCAACTCTGTTATTATATTAAATCAGTGATTTTCAACCTTTTTTGAGCTGCGGCACATTTTTTACATTTACAAAATCCTGGGGCACACCACCAACCAAAATGACACTCTAAGACAGTACATATTATACATATTATCCCCCCCCTTGTGCGTTTGTGTATACACACTCTTGAACCATTTCCATAAACAGGTGAGGGCTGGGGTTTTTTTCTCTCTTATTCTTTGGGTGCTTTTAATCATATGCTTTAAATCAAGAGTCACTTCTCTCTTTTGTTTCTCTTTCCTCTCATTCTCTGCCTCAATAATTTTCTAATTTCTTTTGTTCTCCCCTTTTTTCTCTCATTTATCTCTCTCCCTCTCCTCTTTCTCTCTCTCTCTTTCTCTCTCTCTCTTGCTTTCTCTCTCTCTCACACACACTCTCTCTAGCTTTCTTTCTCTCTCTTTCTCTCTCCCCTCTCTCTCTTGCTTTCTCTCTCTCTTGCTTTTTCTCTCTTGCTTTCTTTATCTCTCTTTCTTTCTCTCTCTCTCACTCTTTCTCTCGCTCTTGCTTTCTCTCTCTCTCGCTCTTGCTTTCTTTCTCTTTCTCTCTCCCCTCTTGCGGCACACCTGACCATGTTCCACGGCACACTAGTGTGCTGTGGCACACTGGTTGAAAAACACTGTATTAGATAACCATTTGTCCGAAGTGGTGTAGGGGTCCTGCCTAAGCAGGGGGTTGGACTAGAAGACCTCTAAAATTCCTTCCAATCTGTTATCCTATCCTATCCTACAATTTGTCAGAACTTTATTTTTTCCTGCATATTTTTTCACTGAAGACTCAGTAATGTCAGTAGTTCTGTATTTTATCTCCTCCGCTACTAAATGTTTTATATACAATTTAGGGATTTTTTTTTTTAAAAAAAAATGTTTACCCATTCTCTTCTCTTTGTAAAACAAAACTATAAATAGAACTTGACAGGTTAATCTATCTCCCAGAATAGTAGAGCTGATTTTCCTAGCCTCAATGGCCAGGAACTCTATAATTACATTTTCATTATTATTTTTCTTAAGGTAGGTTGGGTGTGATGGCCTTATCTCTTCCAAGCCAGGAACAGAGACCACACCAGGTAATGGCTTCCCTCTAGAAGACAGGGGCAAGCAGGAGTAACTACCAAGTTGTTAATCCAAAACAGGTGACCAAGCTAGTCTACAGATTTCCAGGAAAGTTTTGAGCCCTCTAGCCTTCATCCTATGGACTCTTCTCTAATGATGCAACACATTTAGTAAAACGTTCAATTTAATTATATATTTTATATTTTATCATCAAACTCTAAAAAAGGTTTTCAGTTAATAGGATTTAACAAATTATCATGTATCTGTATACCAAAAGTACTTGATTCCTTGCTCTAGCCAAGATTTAAACATTTTTCTACTAACTTGTCAATTGTATTAGACAATAATTTCCAGAATATCTGGCCCCATAATGAAAACAGAAGAATTAGCATAATACTATTATTGCTAATAATTGTCTATGGCAATTCTCAACCATCCATGGTTGTCCTGAAAGTGGTTTTCAAAAGGCAACTAGACTTTCTTTTTTCTTCTTCTTGAAAATGTTTTGCTTCTCATCCAAGGAAACTTCTTCAGTTCTGGAAATGAAATTCTGAAGCTCTGAAGTTCTTGAACTAAAGAAGCTTCTTGGATGAGAAGCGAAACATTTTTTTTGTGGGGGGAGGGCAAGAAAATCTAGTTGCCTTCTGAAAAGCATCTTTGGGTTTCTAATAGATGTTGTTCAACACTAAAAACATGGTGTATATTCACATAATACACTGAATTAATAAATTAACCAAAGACAAATTAGTCTATCCTGTTATAACCTGTGTTATTAAGTTTGTATCAGAATGTACCTTCTACAAATCCAAAAAATTAGGTTAATTCCCTAAATAATGTTGAATTATAAGTAGGCACAAAGGCAGATAAACAAAATTCCAGTGTCTCCTCTGTTTTTCTCTGCATTAATCTAGCATTACTTATTGACTTTTGCTATTTTGTAGTGGCAGACACCTTTCTCTCTCTCTCTCTCTCTCTCTCTCTCTCTCTCTCTCTCTCTCTCTCTCTCTCTCTCTCTCTCTCTCTTGTTATTTACTTAATTACTTAGTTTATTTCATTCCATTGACTCTAAGCAAATTTGGTATATTACATTAATAGAGCAGAAGGACATTTTTCTATCAGGGCAATATTTTTAGTAGACCAATAGCTTATTGAAGCAAGCTTTTCAAGACATTTTTGTCAGGCATGATAAAAGTCCCAAAAAAATAGGGAGTTTGAGGGGGGAATATACAGGTTGTGCTACTTCTAAATACCATGTAAATTTTAGATATACTAAACTGTAGTATAGCATTAGAAATTCCCTTGAAGCTATTTTATCTGACCTCCTGCTCTGTGCAGACATTCTTGTATCATTAGACCAGTGCAAAGAATTTTCTTTCACAATTCTGTATCCGATGTTGTCAAGACTTCCAAAGAGGGAATAAATAGCACACTTCCTCTTTAATTATTTGGTGTTGAATTTTTCTCATTGTCAAGATTTTTTTCCACTCATAAATTGTAATCTACTCTATTCCTGTTCAGATTAGATCTAGAAGTGTGTCTTCTGCTCTCCAGTTAGTCCCTTCTTCAATAACTTGCTCATAGAATGTTTTTCCTGTGCCAACCCTGTTACCTTTCTCAGAAACTGCTACAATTTGTCTTTATTAAAGGTGGCCAGTCTTTTGCACATATACTGCCAGGAAATGGCTCTGACAGTGCACAAATACCAGTGTGACCTAGTGATTAAGGCACCAGGCAAGAAAGCTGAAGACTCTGAATTCAAGGCATGTCTTAGCCAATTAGTCAGTCACTCACACCCCACCTCACTGGTTTGTGATTGTTGTGGGGAAAACGAAAGAAGGTATAATGTATATGTTCACTGCCTTGCATTACAGTGATCCCCCGAGTTTCGCGATCCCGATCATTGCGAAAGGCTATATCGCGATTTTTCCACCCGATGACGTCACTCCCTTCCTTTCTCATCTTTCTTTCTCTCTCTCTTTCTCTATCTTGCTTCTTCCTCTCTCACACTCTGTTCCTCCCTCTCTCATCTCTTTCTTTCCTTCTCTCTCTTTCTCTATCTCTCCCCCTCTTGCTCTCGAACGGCAAGCGAGCAGCCGGGCGGGCGGGCGAACAGGCAAGCGGCAAGCGGCAAGCGAGCAGCCAGGCGGGCGGGCGAACGGGCAAGCGAGCAGCCAGGTGGGCGGGCGAACGGGCAAGCGGCAAGCGAGCAGCCAGGCGGGCGGGCAAACGGGCAAGCGGCAAGCGAGCGGCCGGGCGAGCGGGTGACGAGCAAGCGGCAAGCGATCTTGGGGTTTCCCCTTTGCCTGGGCGGCGGGAAGACCCAGGGAAGGTTCCTTCGGCCGCCCAACAGCTGATCTGCTCCGCAGCGCGGCAGCAGCGAGGAGCCGAAGATGGGGTTTCCCCGTTGCCTGGGCAACGGGGAAACCCCATCTTCGGCTCCTCGCTGCTGCCGCGCTGCGGAGCAGATCAGCTGTTGGGCGGCCGAAGGAACCTTCCCTGGGTCTTCCCCGGGTCTTCCCCGCCGCCCACACGCAAACTCCACCATCTGCGCATGTGCGGCCATGGAAAAAGGGGCGCGCATGCGCAGATGGTGTTTTTACTTCTGCACCACTACATCCCGAAATATCGATTATCGCGAGGGGTCTTGGAACGGAACCCTCGCGATAATCGGGGGATCACTGTATTTCTAAAAACAAACAAAGGCAGAATATAAGCAAATAAATAAAATAAAAAAGTTTTCTCTCTAGCATCGTGATAAATACTGGAAAAAACATATTCCTCATGTGCCCACTCCCCCATGCTAAGATCAGATGGCTCTTTCATAGCAATTTGGGCACCCTATATTTTGTGGAGATTCTTTCTTTTTATCTTGACTTTTAGAGGTATCCTGTACTCCAGTAACCTAGGGAGACCCTTGAATGGTTCTATTTGTAGTGCTACCACTGGCAAAGTGAAGGCACCGGTAGTAATTTTTTCAAAGCTGGCCTTACTGCAGCTTAGCTCTCCAATAATCAAAGATAATGTTTCCAGTACATGTGTCATTTTTGGTCTGTTGTTTAGTCTGAAATTTCTATTTAGACTGTCTTTCCCCTCATATTCCAGCCCCTCTCCTGTCCTGGGTTTCAGTTTTAATGATTAGAATATAAATTTAACTTCATTTTCTAAATCTTTAGAATCATTCTGGGATTCTTTTAAAAAAAAACCCCAGACAAATGATATGCAGAAATTTGTATGTAGCATGAAGCTTGCTCATTTAAAATAACCTTCCTTATTCAGACTCTCCTTCAACTCCCTCCACACTTACATGACAGCAGTATTTTGGTTTGTACACACAGTTGTTGAAAACTGCTAAGTCATTATTAAAGGTACAGTACCAATTATTGTGGATATAGAATACATCTGGAAAAATCCTGCAACCAGGCATGGATCATCTTATCAAACCCAGAAACAGAGATATTTTTTTTTTAAAAAAAGACATCTTTAAATATATTGAAAGCCTCAATTGAAAACATCTTTCCATGTTTTAGAGACCATACCATCAAAAATGTTAGATACAAGAGGATTTCTCTTCTTCTTTATAATCAAATAAAAAACTCACATGTTCCTTATACTGGATTACTTGTTATTTCTATTTGCAATACACACCCAAAAAGTTTGTACTGTATAGTACAATCATAATGGTTTGCAGGGCGTTCTTTCGTATACTTGTAATTGGGTATATGTCAAGTAAGTTCCCATTTATTTTTCTTTTTTTTAAATAAAATTTTACTGAGAATAAACATTAATAGACATTAAAAAAGACAAACATCAAACAAAACAAATAATACATTTACAAATATACATATAAAACTCCAAGGAGTTTTATATGTATATAAAACTCCAGTAAATTGTCTTAACACTAAATTTTCATTTATATATAATTCATATAAACTGTATTTAATAATAATAATAATAATAATAATAATAATAATAATAATCTGAATTGGAAGGGACCTTGGAGTTTTTCTAGTCCAATCTCCTGCTTGGGCAAGATCCCCTTTAGACAAATAGTTATCCACATCTAAAAAATTTCCAGTGTTGGAGCATTCACAACTTCTGGAGGCAAGCCGTTCCACTGATCAGTTGTTCTAATTGTCAGGAAATTTCTCCTTAGTTTTAAATTGCTTCTCTGTGTTTAGTTTCCACCCACTGCTTCTTGTCCCACCCTCAGGTGCTTTGGAGAATAGTTTGACTCCATCTTCTTTGTGGTAACCCCTGAGATATTAGAACGCTGTTATCATGTCTCCGCTAATCCTTCTTTTCATTAAACTAGCCATGCCCAATTCCTGAAACTGTTCTTCATATGCTTTAGCCTCCAGTCCCCTAATCATTTTTGTTGCTTTTCTCTGTATTCTTTCTAGAGTCTCAACATCCTTTTTAAATTGTGGCAACCAAAACTGAATGCAGTATTCCAACAGTGGCCTTACCAAAGCATTATAAAGTGGTATTAACACTGATCCTGATTCTATCCCCATTTATGTAGCCTAGAACAGTGTTGGCTTTTTTGGCAGCTACTGCACACTACTGGCTCATATTTAAATGGTTATCTACTAGGACTCCAAGATCCTTCTCGGTTATTTCCTTTAGTTTTTACCTATTGATCTATTAGTAAATACATCTGTCCATTATATCCAAACTTATAAAACTCTATAGTCATTCTTTAACTAAGCATCAGTATATATACTTTTTTTCTTTTCCATCCAGTTATAAAATAAATTCCAAACTTCAAAACATTAAACACGGCAATACATTATGTATAGCATTAAGTCATCTATTTTTTATTTTTCCTTTCCAGCCAGTTATAAAATAAATTCCAAACTTCAAAACATTAAGTAAGTTCCCATTTCATACCCAAGTACACAGCTCAAAAAAATAAAGGGAACACTTGAACAACACAATATAACTCAAAATAAATCCAACTTCTGTGAAATCAGTCCACTTAGAAAGTAACACTGTTTGACAATCAATTTCACATGCTGTTGTGCACATTCAACTTTGTACAGAGCAAAGTATTCAAAGAGAATATTTCATTCATTCAGATCTAGGATGTGTTATTTTTATTTTATTTTATTGATTGACTTTGTCCAATACACAATGAGGGTTTTAGTGGGTATAGACATAGTTTATCGCCGGCTCAAGGTTGACTCAGCCTTCCATCCTTCCAAGGTGGGTAAAATGAGGACCCAGATTGTGGGGGCAATTGCCTAGCTCTGTTAAAAAGTGCTATTGCTAACATGTTGTAAGCCGCCCTGAGTAAGGAGAAGGGCGGCATAAAAATTGAACAAATAAATAAATAAATAAATAGTAAAATATATCTAAGAAAGAAGAGAAGAGAAGATATAGGAATAAAACATATCAATGAAAGAATAGGAGAAGATATAGGAATAAAACATATCAATGAAGGAATAGAAGAAAGGTATAGGAGATAAAGGAGAGCAATAGGACAGTAGACGGAAGGCACTCTAGTACACTTATGCACGCCTCTTATATTTGTTATTTGAATGTTCCCTTTATTTTTTTGAGTACTGTATTGTGAGAAAGGAAAATTTTAAAAAACCCATCCGAAATCAAACGGGAGTTATTCCGGGACGGAAGCTAGAACCCAAAATTGTTCTCCTCCCACAATTTATACTCGGATGGCGTGGGGGGCGTCGACCGTATCTCCTCGTTTCAGGAGCCTCGGAAACCCGAAAGGGCACTGCCAATGACCAACTCCGCCGCCGTCCGTTTCGCTTCCCATCTGGCCGCCCTCGTGCGGCGAGCCAACCGGCCGCCCTCTCCGGTTTCGCCTCCTGCGATTTCGCCTTCTCGGAAACGTCGAGTCAACCCTCGCCTTTCCCCACACACCCCCGCCCTTCCCGCCTCTCCCATTGGTCAAGAAGGAGGAGGAGTTACAGGCGGAGTTATGGGGCGGGGCTTCCCGGAGACCCGGCCGCGCATGCACGAGAGTCAAGCGAGCAGGCTAGAGACGGAGGTGACCGCACAATTGAGAGATCCTGCCGGCGGTCCTTCGGCTGCCGTGGTGGTAGTGGTGGTGGGGTGTGCGTTAAGCGAAGGCTCCCCGCCATGCCGCCTCCGGGTCAAGTCCATCTCCCAGACCCGAATGCGTTGAAGCTCCGCGTCCGCAGCCTGATCAGCACCCACCGGGTGATGATCTTCAGCAAGAGCTACTGCCCCTTCTGCAGGAAGGTGAGTCGCGTGGGGGAGGGGGGAGGAGGGGGAGAAAGGAAGGAGCGGTTGCCGTGGCAACGGTCCCGCCGGGCCGGTCTTGCCGCCTTAGGCCGCCGTTTCGCTTCCTGCCGGGTATCAGGTCGGTCAGGGGGCTCTCCTGAGTCTCCTCGTATGAAGCCCTCGCACACACGTATTCACGTACGCGCTCGCTTCCGTTGGCTGTTTCCCGTTTCTTCTTCTTCTCTCCCTCGTGAGCTATTTCTTCTCCCCCGGAGGCCTTGTGCAATCTCTTCCGCTATCTGGAGGAATTGGGGGTGGGGGGGTGTATATAAGTACTGTATATTGCATATAAGTATATGACTTGTATATACAGTATATATATAAGTATATATACTTATATAAGTATATGACGCAAGGCTAGGCCCTCCTCGCTGTGGTCTCCAATGTTTTCGCGCCAAGCAGGCTCGGGCGGGCCGGCCGGCCGGCAGAAGAAAGTGACACAATAGGGCGTCCGGGTTAAGGCTCCGAAGTTAATAATTGGGCAATGTAAACTTTTATCATACCGATTGCAGGCACCAGGAAAGAGAACATGAATTCTGGTTTCCCTTTTTAGGCAATAAGCCAGTTGGTTGACCTTGGGCCAATCACTCTTAAGAGCATGGGCTTTGTTACCCTTTGAAACACGGTGGCCAACACACTCAGAAAAAAAGCAATGTCACACCACTTTGACTTATTTAGTTTATTTATTGGATTTGTATGTCACCCCTCTCCCAGGACCTGGGGTGGCTCACAACATATCAAAACAATATACAGTGGTACCTCGAGATACGAGTTTAATTCGTTCCGGACCTGGGCTCTTAAGTCGAGCAGCTCTTATCTCGAACGACTTTTCCCCATGGGAATTAATGTAAATAATTTTAATTGGTTCCAGCCCTCAAAAAACTCACAAAGTTAGTCTAAATTATGCAGAAAGACATGTTTTTAATGAAGAAATGTACATGTACATATAAATGAATAATGAAGTTTCTTTCACTTAACTTGTAAACTTTCTTAAACTTTTAAATTTACATATGTTCAACTTCTCTGCCACCCAATCCTGTAGGACAGAGGTCCCCAACCCTTTTTGCACCAGGGACCGGCTTTAAGCGATCAAGAGAGGAATGGGTGAATGAATGGACGGAGGGTGGGAAGGAAGGAAAGAAAGAGGGAAGGGACAGGAACAGAGGAAGGAAGGAAGGAAACTTATGAAAGGGGAGAGTAAGAGAGGAATGAGTGAAGGGAGGGAGGGAAGAAGGTGGGAAGGAGAAAGAAAAGAAGAAATAGAGGAAGGGAAGGTAAAAGAGAGAAAGAAAAAGAGCAAGAAAGAAAGCTGCAAGCACCCCCCCGAGCCCCCCAGGCCGGCTGCAACCTTTTAAAACACGCGCGCCGCTTCGCAGCTGTCTCCTGAAGCCGAACGCGGAAGTTAGCGTTTGGCTTCAGGAGACAGCTCCTTGGCGCTTGTATCTCGAATTTGGGCTTGTAAGTAGAACAAAAATATCTCTCCCCTCCCAGCTCTTATCTCGAGTTGCTCTTAAGTAGAGCAGCTCTTATGTCGGGGTTCCACTGTACAGTATACATATCTAAAAATCTAATTAATATAGCTAAAAGTCTTTTAAAACCCTAATGGCATTTAAAATCATTCATTCCCATTCACACAGCAAGACATACTTAACACTCAGCTAGGGTCTAAGGGCCCCATGCCTGGCGGCACAGTATCTCTGGGGGGAGCTGATTCCAGAGGGCCGGCCCCCCCACAGAGAAGGCTCTTCTAGGTCCCGCCAAATGACGTTGTCTAGTTGACGGGACCTGGGGAAGGCCGACTCTGTGAGACCTTATTTTTTATTTTATTATTTTATTTTTTTTATTTTATTTATATGCCACCTAACTCCTGAAGGACTCTGGGCAGCTTCCAACAAGTAAAAACAACTCGTAATATAAACACATTAGTTAAACCCCCTATTGAAACATTAAAACATTAAGTCTACGGAGAGGGACGGCATACAAATCTAATTAATAATAATAATAATAATAATAATAATAATAATAATAATAATAATAATATATTTGGACGTAGTACATTCAATGGGCCGAGGTGGTGCAGTGAGTAGAGTGCAGTACTGCAGGCCACTAAACTGACTGCTGGATCTGCAGATCAGCAGTTCAAATCTCATCACCGGCTCAAGGTTGACTCAGCCTTCCATCCTTCCAAGGTGGGTAAAATGAGGACCTGGATTGTGGGGGCAATATGCTGGCTCTGTTAAAAAGTGCTATTTCTAACATGTTGTAAGCCACCCTTAGTCTAAGGAGGAGGGTGGTATAAAAAAATCAAATAAATAAAATGGATTTTAGGATTTTAGTTTTAAATTGGGCTAGTTTAACTTCGATTTCTATTGTATCATGTTTATGTATTTTTCTGTTATAAGCCACCCTGAGTCTCTGGAGAAGGGCGGTCTAAAAATCCAAATAATAAATAAATAAATTAATAAATATATTCTCACAAACATTCCTCATTAATGGCTGTGATATCTCAGTCAATTTTGAAGTCACCTCCCCCAAAAAATAAATAAATAAAACAAACCCTATGGGGACTTGTCCAAGCAGTGCCAGGAGACAACACTGACGGTTTTTGGGGAGACCAAATTGGAAAAAGACCAGATCCCCTTTGCCCTTACCAAGTTCTGTCTAAAGAGCCAATTCATTCATTGCCCTCAATTGGAAAAGCCCAGGTGGAGTCACAGTGCCAAGATTTCTGAGTCCTTTGTTAAGGAATGCTGTGCTGCGCGTTCTTTGGCAATAAATTTTATTGAAAGGACGTAAAATGTGTCTTTTTGCCATTGGGCAAATTCACACATGAAATTCTACTTGTATTTAAATAAGCTTATTTGTCACGCTTAAAATAATGGTAATTAGGCGTGGTTTAAAATACGATAGGATCCAGCCAGGATTTGTTACCAGAACCAGAGATTTAGCCTTTCAATCATTCCTCTGAGAGAAACTTCCTGAGGATGGGCTCAAGCAGAAGTCTGAAAGCTCAGGAAACTAAACCATTGATCCCAGAAACCAACCCTGATTGGATCCTGCAATAATATCCTGGGACGTGTATATTTGCCTTTGTTTATAAAATAAGATACTTTTTAAAAAAAATTCCTTTAGTGTATCATTTCTGAACTCCTAAGTTCAAGTAGTTGAGATAGAGATTTTCTTCATGGAAATAATATCGATTGTGGCTGTAGTTTATGTAAATGTTCTTAATTTAGACAAATAAGTATATGATTAAATAGATTCCAGAGAAACAGATTTGATGAAATGAAATGATAAATCCCTTCTCCAATGTTATTCTGATCTATTGCTGGAAGTGGAGTTTTAATTACTAACACACATATATGATTCCATTAATTTAATAATTGCTTGTTGCAGGTTTTAATTATGACTAATTTGTAAAACTAATACTCTATATAAAAGAAATTCTGGAAATTATAAAGAAACAGCTTATTATTGAGTAACTCTCCTTGTACAACAGCTTGCCTTGTACAACCCTCGCTAATATGATGCTTCACTCTGTTGGGTATCATTGTGGGCCTAGGAAGACATTAATATAATGAGTCATGGTGGAAATTCAACTCTGTGGTAATTAAATACCATCATGATATCCTTGACAGGACCTAATGTGAATAAGCATTTGACTAGAATATATTAATCTTGCATTATCTCTAAAGAAGTAGAAAATGAGCTGGATAAAGAGAATGAAATTATACAAGGAAAAAATACTATAGTTTATTGAAATGTCAACTCAAAAGGCAATATAGGGAAGAAATACTGTACTGAATAAGAAAAATATTAGGTTTAAGAAAGTATAAATAAATCAAAGGGGCACAAAGTTTTTCATACTTCACTTCTGAATGGCTACATTTAAATTACAGGTGGAACCGGATCTAAATATAAATAAGTACAAATTAAAACAACTAAACACAGTTAATCTCCTTGTTGTGAAATAACCTTGGGAGAAGCTTTATACTAAAAGATTTCAGGATATGCAGGTGTTTCCCGAGTCAAAATAGTGAGCCGCAGACCTTTTGCTAATACTGATAGTATAAATTCCTTCCTAGATAGGATTCCACTGAATCTTATTTGCATTCAATTAAAAAGATTCTCCATTAGATCTTTCTTATTCATTTAATAATGACATTAAAAAACCTTTTAAAGTGAGGTTTCTTTCTGATGGCTTGATTGGATTAAAAATAAATGTTTATTTGGCCTAGTACTAAAAAAACCATGGGGTTATATTATTACCTTCAAAATGTTCTTGAAGATTTGAAATAAAATCAGTTAAATGTCCTGAATAGATAGGCATGTGTTGAATTTAGAAATTCTTATTTCCAAATCTACTTAAGAAAGTCTACCCCGTTTCCCCCAAAATAAGACATCCCCTGATAATAAGCCCAATTGGGCTTTTGAGTACATGACAATCAAGCACTTATTTCAGAGTTCAAAAAAATATAACACACGGTCTTATTTTCTGAGAGACATGATAATTGTTTTTATAGTTCTATTTTTATTATGTTAATTTTTTCATAATCCATAGGTATGGTCATGAATGGTACAATGCTGTATATGCAGCACTGGATAATTATAGAAAAATAGCTGTACTTAAATTATATTGAATTGCTTTTCTCTCGTATTTATGTATGTATTTTGGCTGCTAAACTTACGTCCACAGTATATTGCAAGGTTTTCTAGATTCTTCCGAGTTGTCCATCTTAACTATTCCCACCAAAGTAATTTCCAATCAACTTTCAAATCACCACGTGAGCAGAGTAGTATTGATGTGAATTATCATCAATATTTCAGTCTCATGAATCTTCCCCAGTTCTTACATATATAAATTCTGACGAAAAGTACAGAAATGGAAGGTACCCTCAAGATATGAATAGAACTCATCAAATCATGTATAGCTAGAGTAATCTCAACAACAGAAGTCTTCAATCATAGCCTTCAGTTGCTTCCATTTCTTTTCAGCCAGCAATAGTATTTTGGCATTAGAAGACAAAAATTGCATTCAACTTTTTCCTGTCTGTTTTTCAGTTAACAGCCTTTCTATTTTTGATAGTGGATTTTCCAATGTTCTGGTTTCCCATAATTAAAAGGTTTCAATAGTTTTCTTGCTACTAATACTTTTACCCCATCTCCTTTAGCTATTTATCAATATGCTTGGTTTGCAATTTTTCTTGACCAGTATCATCTCCGATAATATACTGTGTCTTTTAGGTATGGAGATGAAACCATAGACTATCCCTCCTAGTTCTCTTCCATTTACATTAGTAATGCCTGCATTACTTGTACTATAATTATCTGTAATACACAGTGTGCTGGCACAAAATGATAACGTTTTCCTAGTCTAAGTAGTGAATATCTTCCCATATTTTATCTTTGGAACCTTTTAATATTAGGCTACTTAAAAATCCTACATTCTAATTCTGCTATGAAATTAAATCAAGTTATTTCTTACTTGTGCTTGAAAAAAATTGTAGAAATTAGCTTCTAACCATATTTTAGCTTATAGTTTATGATCACTTAAACTATAAGGGTCGCCCAGAAAGTAATGCACCACATTTTTTTCTTCAACAATTATTTATTGAACACAATGAAACTTACACACAAGGAAGAATGATGTTTCTTCTATACTCCCTATTTTTCCACGTAATCTCCATCCCGTTCTATGGCCTTCCTCCAGTGAGACGCAAGGGCATGTATGCCCTGTCGGTAGCACTCCTTGTTCTAATGGCCTCACCCTCTGTTCTTCTGCTCTGTTCTTCTAATGGCCTCACCCTCTGTGCCCAGTGACTAACCATACTTCTGTCGACTGCAGATTCTCCATAAACTATACACAAACATTTGTGAATGTTCCCAACAGTTTCTTCTCTGCTGTGAGAAATGACGACATGCTGCTTGTAACATACAAGAGTCACCCAAAAAGTAATGCACCACTTTTTTTTCCTCAGCCTAAAGTAATAGTATGAATGTGAAACTTTAGATATACTGTACATTATTTGAATTGTCAGGAGTGTGTGTGTAAATTTTGCGTTTCTTCAGACAGTGTACCTGCAGCAATGTTTTGAAATGGTGTGTCTAAATGATGTACGTTACAAGCAGCAAAACCAGAAGAAATTGTTGGTGAAAAACATAGTAAACCTCAGTCACATGACTGTGTAGGATGTTGTAGCTGGTCATAAACGTGAGCCCCCCCCCCCCATGCGTGAGCATATGGCTGTTGAAACTCCAAAAACAGGTCAAGTAGAATTGTGAGGACCCAGATTGTGGGGGCAATATGCTGGCTGTGTTAAAAAGTACTATTGCTAACATATTGTAAGCCGTCCTGACTAAGCAGAAAGGTGGCATAAAAATCAAATAAATAAAAATAAAGTAGCTCTGAGATCAGTCATAAATTTGAACACTTGCTAAGCAGCTGGCCATTAAGCAAGGACTACTTGTATTTGGTTTGCCTTAAGGGTTCAGAGCTGTATGAAATCTGGTTTCCTTTAATCCTTTGGGGGATTGCAAAAGGTCCAGATGCAGGAATCCTCATAGGGGGAACTGGTAGCAAAAAAATTCAGAACCCATCTCTGAGTAAATTGCTATATATCTGTCAGTAGAAAATATCAGGTTTGTTTCTATTTGTGGATTGAATTGTGTTTTCAAATGTTCCTCCAGAGAGCTTCAGTATAGAACAGCGTACAATGTGAATACACATCACTTATCTTCATGCACATTGCACAGCAGCTTCTACCCATACAGTGGCACGCCATTGACCAGAATGGACAGTGATGGAGAGGGGGGCGCTTCTTCCGAAACATCACATGCTGAGTTGCTGTCCCCTGTGACATCAGCTGTAATGTCAACGTAACTGTTGAGACTAGGTTTATCGATGTCCATGTGTGTTTTTCCAGCACAGTCAAAAATTTTATTTGCAAGTAGTGCCTTTCATTTCAAAGGCCTCTCAACATGGCCAAGAAGAGGAAGGTTTGACAATATTTGACAGAATACCTAAAATTGGGATTCATTCCATCTCCTTCCATCGTACAGCTTCCATTTTGTCTTCTTTGTGAGATAACATTTTCAAATGAAGCAATGAAGCCTTCTCAACTGAAAGACCATTTGGTAATAATTCATTTGGATAAAGCTGACAAACTGGCCAATCCTTAAAGGCCAAGTTTGAGGGATTGCAGCATTGTTGGGAAATCATTTGAAAAATCGTCACTCAAGGCCAACAAGGAGCTCATTTGTTCCTATGAAGTATCTTTGTTGATAGCAAATTGTGGCAAACCTATCAGAGAAATGCTGATTTTACCCGCAGTGAAACAGATTGTTGCAACCATGTTGGTGCCCAACGCAAGCACAATTGATTCCTTTGAGCAATGACACTATATCAAAAGGAATTGATGAAATGGCAGCTGATGTAAAAGAAAAACTTATTGACACCTTGAAAAATACAGAATTTATTATGCAGATTGTCAAGTCAACGATTTGTGAAAATAAAGCCTTATTATTACGACTTATGTCCGTTTCATCAATGGAAATGAAGAGATCAGGGAAGAATTGTTATTTGTTCAAAATTTAGCCACCGACACAAAAGGTTCTTCAAAAAGTTGAAGAGTTTTTTAATGAAAAAAAACATCCCTTTGACAAACATTGTGGCATGTGCAACCGATGGAGCTGCATTCATATTTGAAAGATATCGTGGATTTCAAGCTCATCTAAAATCGGTTGTACCTGGAATTAGAACTGTCCATTGCATCATTCATAGACAGCACCTTGTCTCAAAAAATTTGAGTGACCATTTGCATGAGTCTCTACTTTGCATCATTAATTCTGTGAATAAAATTAAGTCAAATGCCTTGAACAACTGACATTTTCACAAGCTTTGTAAAGAAAATGATGAGTTTGAACATCTCCTTTTGCACATCGAAGTAAGATGACTTTCAAAGGAAAGTCCTTGCAGTGATTCCCCAAACATTCCCAAACATTTTGATACAGTTGTCAAATTTATTGAATCCATTGACCCATGTCTAAAGCAGTTCTCTTAAACTTTGACATCCGAATATAGCTTATCTTGCTGATGTTTTTGACAAGCTGAATGAAATGACTGTAAAGTTGCAAAGAGATAACATCAATTTTCTTAAGGCCAAGTGAGTAATCTGCTCATTTATTTCCAAATTGGAACCTTCTTGCAAGTAATATGAGTCGCCAGGAGCTGTATCAGTTCCTGAGCCTTGGTGAACTCCAATCAGAAGATTTGGATGGGGTTTTTTGCTGCCACATGAAGCAACTAAAGAAAGATATGGAAACTAGATCCTATGATCTGATAAATCTGGAAATGCCCACTTGGGACATTGCACAACTTCATCCCAAACTGCAAGAGCCACTGACAGAACTGAAATATGACTGTGAAGCCCAGTCACATTTTCAGAGTTACGACTATGAAGCTTTTTGGATGAAAATGAAGAACATTTACCCAATATTTTGGGAAGAAGTTGAGTTGCTTTTTTAGCCTTCACTTCAACTTATTTAGTGGAGAGGGGCTTCATCACCCTCCAACAGACCCTTTCTTAAGTCAAGGAACATGTTGAAGATCTCTGAAGTGATTTAAGAATGCAATTAGCAAAAATGGTTCCAGACATCAAGAAATTGACATCAGCTCACCAAGCACAAGGCAGCCATTGTTCTTTGTATTTATTTATTGCTTTTTCTGTAAATACATTTTTTCCATTAATAATTGTCTGAGCTTTTAGCATTGTATTTGCTTGCATTGGATTTCATGTTCCAGTTTGACTTTTCAGCCTTGTTTTTTAATTTTTGTGCTCTCTAAAACATTTTGTGTGTTTCTTTGTATTGTACTTTTTTAGTGTGTACTCCAGTTCAATATTATATTTTGGTTCCCTGTTTTATGTTTTAAATTTTTAGTTGTGCTCTTCGTGTAAACATTTGTGTAGATATATATTTTTCTTCAGCTTTAGACATTAATTTGTTGCTCTGGTTTTTGTTGCTTTCATTCTGTAAAAAATTTCTTTGTGTCTTTAACCCCTTTTATACTGTGCATGAATATATACTTTCCTTGAATTTTAATTTACTTTCAGAGTTTTCGTCTTGAAATTCTTGGTTCCTGCATTTTGGTTTGTTCTTATGCCCTTTATATTTCTTTTTGCATCTTAAATTTCACTTGTAATTCAATTATTAAACATTACTGTTTTTCTTTTCGGGCATTTCACTTTCTTGCAATTGAAATTTCAGTGGTCATTACATTTAAGTGTCTCGAATGAATAAGATAATGAAATACACGTATCACAAAGTTTGGGAATAAAGTGACGGATGACACCAAAATTTTTCACACAATTAAAATATGGGGAAAAGACTGAAATTAAATTATTTGCATCTATATGTCTTTTAAAGAAAACAAAAAAAAGTGAATTATTTCCTATGTTGTGATTGAGAGATTATTTTGGGGGATGGGGGAATGAATGTAGTAAATAGTTTTATGGCCAAATTGCTCTATCATTCTGAGATTAACTATCTTTTTATCTGGAACAGTTTTGTTTTTGCTAATATTAGAGTATGTAATGCCTTTAATAAGCTGTTGCTAAGTGTAAAGTAATTACTAATTTCATATTAGAATTAAGCAAGTGATTTAATTAGAACGTAGTGCCAACCTCCCACAGCTAGAACATCCACAATATTCTTTTCCCTTCAAATCCTCTTTCCTCTAGAAAGCCACACTTGGTAATATCTATGTCATTTTCCTTCCTGCATAGTAGTTTCTATCCTTAGTCGTCTTCTTCATTGATTTTGCTTATGGGAAACTGGCACGGAGTGCTGGAAATCACAATCATGTGACCACAACTGTGGTGTTGCTGTGGTGGCCACAACTGTGCAAATGCACCTGGTGTGGATATCTTTGGAATACCAATTGCAAGGGAGTAATGGGCTCATGATTTTGTTCATAATCTCTTAGCAGATTTTAGGTAACTTAGTTCAAAAATTATTGTGCTGTGATGCCTAATTTGAACTAATTGAAGGTCACAAACAGACAAGAGAGTTTTAGTAGTATGTAGTTGACTGAAAGATGATGTAGCAGAATATTATTGTTTGAAGGTGGCTTTAGATTAAACTGCTGTGGGAGACAAACAGTACTTTATGGGTACAAAAAAAGACATTGTTTATCTTGGAAAAGTGCTAGTATCAGTAAAAAGGGCTGATTTCGAGTTTTTTAGTAGAACAGAATCTAACCTCAGAAGAACTAAGTTATCTCAGTAAGATCCTCCTACATTGTTATCAGATTCCTGTAACAAAGGTTTTGTTGTAATTTACTCTGCTTTTGTAAGTGTTATGTATCATTTCTAGAAGGTGTATAACCTGTAACCTCATGACCCTTGGAGCTCTTTTGCATTCTTCTGGCAAGGAGTCCAGTAATCATTGTAGTTGTACCTTCAAATAAAAGATGCTTTGTTGCATCTGTCTCCAAATGCTTATATTTATTTATTTATTTATTTATATCACATAAACACACACCAGATCAAAACTGCCATCCCTATATACAGTATATTTTAAGCAATACTGTAGGTGGCCATTATTTATTTGTTTATTTTAAATGTTTGCTCATCTAAAGAGCAGCATTTTTCCAAGAGGAGCATAAATTCTAGATTTATGTTTTTTCCTATTTCCTTATCAGAATTTATCTTTTACAGGTGAAAGATCTCTTTCATACTCTGGGAGTAGAATATAGTGCTCTGGAGCTTGACAAGATTGGTAAGGATAACATTAATCTCCATATGCAATTCAAACTTGCTTCCAACTAGAATATGTAATAAAATGCCATAACTTTTCAAGATTTTGTTTTGAACAAATAGCTCTTAAAATTCATATTGAAGCTTTTTGTGAATTTCTTTCATCTCTGGAATTATACAGTTCCTTCTTCTTCCTATCATATTCCCACACTTGCAGGGTCTGCTTTTCAGATAATTGAACATCACTTTGCATGATTAGCTGTGTCTACAGGGTGCAGGCCCACAGCTTGCATATCTTTGTTGATGGTGTCAACTGTATATATTAATTGAGAAACCAGCCAGATGGGACAAGCAAGTTCTTGTCTTCTGTATAAATGCCGGATGTGGTAACTAAGTTGTAGGCTGTACAGAAACCTTTTAAATTGCATCTCTGCATTCCTAGATTTTGAATTCTGTGAAACAGATTTTTTATCTGTTTTAGTTAAACAGCCAAAAAGTGATTGATTCTAATCACATTGACCCAAACCAGTAGGTTGCAGAACAACTCACTCCTAAACAAAACTTTACTGTATAAATCTGGAGGCAGAATATTAAATATAAATTATTAATTACTAATAAATTTATAGTGCAAGAAAATACTTTTTAAGAAAGTGATCATACTCAGATGTTTATATAGAGAGCTGACTAAATGTAATGTTTAACTCAGAAGAAAAGTTGTAAGATGATCTGAATCTTTCTTTTCCACCTGTTTTCCTTGTTTAGTTGACGATTTGATAAAGATCGTGAGATATTTTGTTTCAATTATAGTTTTTATGAATTGTGTTTTGCCTTATCTGAACCTTAATAAATCTGATTAATTATATCTCCTTTAATTTTATCAAGCCAGTTTGAATTTGGGCCTTAAAGGTTTTTAACCTTTTGGGTTCCTAGACATAAGTGGGGTTTTTTTAAAAGCAAGTTCAGAAAGTTAGTTATATTTTAAAGGCATATTTCATATAGGTACTTATAACTCCTTGCTATATGTATTTTCTAGGAACTGTTATGAGCTCAGATGCATTCTTAAAAGTAAAAATGAGTAGATTTTATTCTAGTTTTCATTTTTCGCACACACACACACGCCTTTTTTTTTAAATTACAAACATCCAAACCTGTGTTTTAAAAATCTGGGGAATTTGACAGTTACAATATCGAGAGTGGAATTGGTATACTAATCCAAAATGTTGTTTTGGGAACCAGTGATAATGAAGCTGTCTTGTGCTTTTGCTAGCTATTGTTGAGAATAAACATCTGGAATTGTCTGTCCTTTTTATGACAACTGTATGACAACAAGAATAATGATGCTATTTTTTTTAATTTGCAACATTTAAGTGATAGAAATCTCAAAGTCATTTTTTTCAAAATGCAGTTAGACCTTTTCATTGGTTCCGTCAGGATGGTGGGGGCAATGAAGGAATTAGTTCTGACAGGACTAGCTAGAACTAATCCTTCCAGCACTCCTATCATTCTGGCAAAACCAATGAAGACTCTTGGATGAGAAGTGAAATATCTAAAAGTGGGGGGAGTCCAGTTGCCTTTTTAAAAGCCCCATTCGAGACAACTATGACTTTGATGACTTATCATCTCCACAGAAATTTACAAGTCTTTCAAGTCTGGAAAACTTTTTTATTGCTAGATTTTTAAAACATATTTCAAATTTAGATCAACCTTTTTTAATGTTGTATCTTCAGTTAGAGAATAAATATTTTTATTAATTCTTCCAACTCTTGTTTTGTAATAGACATGGATATTTTAATTTGAGACACCTTGCTTCTTAAATAGATCTTAACAAGCAGTAAAGTGCTCTTTATGCTGCATAGAAAATCAATGAACTATTATAAATAATATTTTCCCTTTTATTAATTCTAGATGATGGACCTAGTATCCAGGAAGTATTACTAGAACTGACGAGCCAAAGGACTGTTCCCAATGTGTTTATAAATGGAAACCATATTGGTGGATGTGATCAAACATTTCAAGTAATCTTCAACTTCCTTCTCTTATATAAGAAAATAACTCTGATTCACATTTTTAAATAGTTCCTCAGTAGATTACTTTCACAAATTCTAGTTATTACTGGAATGAATTATTGTAAAGAATAGCCTGCTCACTGATATATACCGTAAGTGGTCTGCATACAACATATTCTTTTTTTGTAGATTGAGAATGTAGTATTTGCTTTTCCTAATGGTTTTTTGTTGGTGTTGTTATTCTCTAAAGCTATAGATTACATTAATTGCTTACAAATGAATTTTCCAGTTGTAGTCTTTATCCTTTAAAGCTCAAGAAAGTACTGATCTGTATGATTGCTGACCTTGTTAGTTGCATTCTGTTAGCTAAACAAATCTTGAGGATCAGCATCAAGATTTATCTAGCGTCCTTCTGCTAATAGAAGTAGAGTTTGTGTGAATAGAAAGGGGATGAAGGCAATTTTCAGATTTCTTTTTCCACCTTTGCTTCTCTAGATGATCTTCTAAAGGGGAAATTGTATATGTTCCTTTCATTTACAGAAATATTTATGGGATCAAACATCCAGCCCTAAAAGGAAGAAACACATTAGATATACTTTAACAGTTATGCATTGAAGTTTAAGAAAACTAATAAAAGGTTCATTCTTTTTTAATAAGCTATGTTTTTATTGCAGGCTTACCATGAGGGTAAATTGCAGAAGCTTTTAGGGAATGGAAAGGTTGAAGAGATGGAATCATATGATTATGACCTAATTATTATTGGTGGTGGTTCTGGAGGGCTTGCTTGTTCCAAGGTATGTACTCAATGTTACTTCTGTGTTTTAGGTTTTTTTAAATTCAGATTCATCTTACTGTTGAGATAAACAGACAGACTTCATCAGTATTTCATATTGATGTTAAACCAATAGACAAACTAATTTGCTTACATCATAGTGTTAAAGAAACTCTTGGGAAGATAGAATCAAGCTAGAATCCTACATGGAGTTCTACATTTGAATTTCAGCAAATACTATGAAACATGTACCTTAGTCACTACACATTAGCTTTTGCTGTAAATGGATACAGATACTCATGTATTTTTTGGCCAGGTGATTTCCATATTGAACTATAATTTTCCTCAGCCCCATCCATCTTAAAAAAATTAACAATTTAGAGTTATAGAGACCTGTATATTGCAAACTCCCTCCCAGGCCCCAAGTAAAGTGGTGCTATTTCATTGTGGTGATAATGAGTGTTCTTGGGAAGGATGAGTGAAGAGTGTAGGAAATGTATCCCAAGAGCAATCATGTTCAAGTAAAGGAAATTGTGAATGACATTCTATCTTCTGAGGTAAAGCAAGTGGTCACCTATATTGGGCATCAGGGATATCGAAAGATGCTGGAGGTAGAATATCATTTTACTAATCATGGCAAAGCAATCATTCTATACTGCTCAGGAGAGGACAGTGACAAATCACTCAAATCAAGGAGACCAAATTTAATATTGGAGAGGTCTCCTGAGAATTTCACGTATAGCTAAGAAAAAAAGTAATAGAACAAATCAAATCCAGAGCTCTCACTCAACCCCAAAATGACCAAGTTCAAAACTGGCTTATGCTTTCTAAGATCTATTATGTATTGTTCATGCATAAATTAATCCTTTTTTTTAAAAAAAAAATGGCCCTTTGTCCTTTTCTGTATTTCTTGGAGACCATGGGGGAAGTATACCTGTCAGGATGAAAATGAATAGAATAAATGCAAAAAGCATCATAGAAAATTAGCCTCATCGGCCATTTGGAAGCAATAGGTCTTTTCCTAATTTCTAGTTATTTTAATCCTTTTGTAATGATAATTAAGGTTCCCTTTTTTCTTCCTCACTATTTTATGCAGGGCAAAAAATGTCTACACATTTTATATATAAAGTTTTATATATAAAGTTGAGGATATATTAATTTCATAAATGGATTTGTTATATGCAACTAGGTGGCTTGCAAAGTGATAAAAAGTTAATATAAAACAATTAAAATTAAGAGGGATTAAATAAAGATTAAAACTCTTTAAAATTAAGAAGTACTTGTATGTGTTCAAAATCTTATTATTCTGAGGATACTGTTCCAGCCATTCTAGAGATGATCAAGCAGTCTTCCAGAAGTTAACCCTCAAACCTGAAACCTGTTTACAATGTTCTAGGTACCCAAACCTTGCAGAGGATTAACCCCTCCACAACAAAACCCTCAGGACCACCCCAAAATGTTCTGTTCCAAACAAGAAAAGTATCTGCCTGAAAGTACACTGCAAAAAAGGAGATGATCATGACAAACATCGCTTTGTGTATCTAATTGAAGATTTTTAAATCTTTATTTAATCCCTCTTAATTTTAATCATTTTACATTATCTTTTTATTATTTTGTAAGTTGCTTAGAGTCAATATACATTTAGTAATACATATACACGCTTAACATAGACATACCCATATATACAAGTTGTGACTAGCATATGTTTATAGAAAAGGGGAAATCTCCAGGATTTGTTTTGACTAGATTTAATAACTCAAGGTTATTAATGTAACAAAGCTGAGCATTGCATAGAACTTCTTTCTGTATTTATATATTCTACTTTTTTTTTGGAACCATGTTTAATTCTATTTATCATCCTTTTGAATAAATTTGACACATGCTAAATTTACTTGCGAAAGCATACATTTGGCATTTTATTTTAATTAGTGATTATTAATATGATGTAACTCTTAAATTCTATAAAGTCATAATCTATTCTGCTTATCTGTTGTGTGTTCTTTTCAGGAAGCTGCCACCTTAGGAAAGAAGGTCATGGTTTTAGACTACGTTGTGCCAACACCGTTGGGTACTACATGGGGTATGTTTCATGCTTGTATTAACTTTATTAATGCTGACATTCCTAATTCTGTTTAATCTAAATGATTCAGTAAAATTACTATTTCTAATAAATTCACAGATGTATGGTTCTTTGAGATAACCATTGGTCAGCATATTTCAATTCTCTTTCAAGCCTATTTATATATTTATATATATTTATGTATATATGTATATGTATGTATTTGTGTGTGTGTGTGTGTGTGTGTGTGTGTGTGTGTGTGTGTGTATGTGTGTATTTTCTGTTGGATCACCCTGGTATATTGAAGGAACGTCACAGTTACTTTTTGCCTATAGGCCCAACCCAGGGCCATTTCAAGTCAGTTAATTTGTTCATAGCCAACAAACTATGTTCTGTATGTATCACATGTTTTGCTGAATTTTTAAAATTAAGGGAGACTAGGATAGCTCTATTTCGGCCTTATTCTGGCCTCATCAGCTAGCCATACCCTTACTGGGATTTGATCCTGGGGCCACTATGTGTGTGTGTGTGTGTAGATATTCAAAGCAGCACGAAGCTAACAACTTCAGTCTGATGATGCTGAATGTGATTTCACCAAAACTTGGCATAGACACTCAAAATATTACACGGGGTAAAACCCGAACTCAGAACAATCTACATACATATACCCATGAAAATCTACGAAAACATATATATCTTTAATTGCATAAAAAGGCATACTCATATAGCTACAGTGGTACCTCATGATACGAACCCCTCGCCATACGAACAACCTGAGATCCGAACCCGGGGTTCGGATATTTTTTGCCTCTTCTTACGAACATTTTCCGTCTTACGAACCCGCCCCCGCCGCCCGGCTGTCACTTTTTGAAACAGCCGGGGGGCTTCCCAGCATCCTCCTGAACCCGAACGCCAAACCCGAACTTCCAGGTTCGGCGTTCGGGAGGCGGCCGAGAAGCGCCCCGGCTGTTTCAAAAGACGACAGCCAGGCGGCGGGGCTTCTCCGCGGCCTCCCGAACACCGAACCCAGAAGTTCGGCAAAAGTTCAGGTTCGGGAGGCTGCCGAGAAGCCCCGCCACCCGGCTGTCACCTTTTGAAACAGCCGGGGGGCTTCTCAGCGGCCTCCTGAACGCCGAACCCGGAAGTTCGGGTTTGGCGTTCGGGTTCAGGAGGACGCTGGGAAGCCCCCCGGCTGTTTCCAAAAGCGACAGCCAGGCGGCGGGGCTTCTCGGTGGCCTCCCGAACCCGAACTTTTGCCGAACTTCCGGGTTTGGCATTGGGAGAATGCTGAGAAGCGCCCGGCTGTTTCAATTGAAACAGCCGGGCGTCGTCGTTTTTTTCTGATTTTTTTTTCATTGCACGGATTAATTCATTTTACATTGTTTCCTATGGGAAACAATGTTTCGTCTTACGAACTTTTCGCCTTACGAACTTTTCGCCTTACGAACCTCCCCTGGGAACCAATTAGGTTCGTAAGATGAGGTATTACTGTATTGTTATTTAAAACGTTTTCTGCAAATATGGTGGGGGGGATTCTGATGAATAAGCACTTTGCATGTGGATATATTTGATATGCTTTGACTTTCTCCTACAAATGTCACTTCCTGATTATGCATCATGTCACACATTTATATGCTAAATGGCCTGAACATTACAATACTATTATTCCTGCTGTTAATACATAGGTTTTATGGATGCACATACCTATAAGTCTCTTTTTTATTGAGTACATGGACATATTTTGGGGGTGGTGTATTTTGCTGTTGCATTTTTCTTGCAAGAAAGTGTCTATCCCTAATAAAGCAGTATTAAAATCCAGTCTCCTTGGGTCCAACTCGGTGTTTTTAACTGCAGTTTTTGCTAAAGTTTTCTGCTCTCCATATAAGTGATATTAATTATAGTTTGGTATAAAGTAATGTAAAAAAGATATTATTGTTTGCTTGCTTACAATACAAGAACATGATCAGAAAAGAGTATAGTGAATTTTTATTATTCTACCATGTTTAAGCTCTTGCTTAAGTGCTGGAATTAATTATACTATTCTGATATTACCATATTTTGGGGAGTATAAGATGCACCGGAATATAAGACACACCTTAGTTTTGGGGGAGGAAAATAGGGGAAAGAATCTGCTTACCAAGTATTCATCTGGCTAACGCCCTTAGTCCGGTTAGCTTCAGTGTATTATATCCTGGTTAAGGGCTTTTTAAAAAAAGCTGGGAACATCATTAGTACACTGAAAGAAACAGTCTGACCAAGTAGAACAATGGAAAAAACCCTGCAAAGACTTAGAGCTTGGAGAACATTCTTTGCATAGAGTAACAATGAAAGAACTTGGGTATATTAATAGCACTTGGTTAGGGCTGGGAAAAAACATCTGGAGTAAGTAAAGCAATGGAGAAAAAATCCTACAAAGACAGGGTTTGGAATACATTCTTGGCAGAGAGTAACAATGAAAGAGCTTGCAAGCTGGTAAGAGCTGGGTAATCATTAGTACCTGGTTAGGGCTGGAAAGAAACTTAGAGCAAGTTAGAATAATGAAAAAACCCTTCAAAGACTTAGGGCTTGGAAAACATTTTTCACAGAGAGAAACAATGAAAGAGACTGCAAGGTAAGAGCTGGGAAGTTTGTTAGCTAGTTAGGGATGGGGGAGGGGAAAGCTACATTCAGAGTATAAGACACACCCAAATTATCAGCCTCTTTTAGGGAGGAAAAAGGTGCATCTTATACACCGAAAAATACCCTTATACACTCAAAAATGTGATGCGCAGAGGCCAAAAATGGTGTGTGTGGAGGCTGAAAACATGATGCACCGAAAAATACGGTACTTTTTTTCATGGTCCCTGCCCTTTGGAATAATATTCCGGCAAAAGATTGTATTGTTTAGACATTCCTGGGATCTTATCTTGAAAAGTTCGTTGGTAGAGGCGTTCGAAAGTAGAGGTACCACTGTATAAAAAGTGATTTCCGTCTTTTAACATAGTGATATAATTACCATGTTAAAATGCAGCTAAGATACATAAACATGGCTATGCATTGATGATAACATTTCTTAAATACTTGTAACATTAAACAAAACAATTAAAATTTCATCTTCCATTTCAGGGCTTGGTGGCACTTGCGTAAATGTCGGCTGCATTCCTAAAAAATTGATGCATCAGACAGCTTTATTAGGTCAGGCACTACAAGATTCAAGAAAGTTTGGCTGGGAATATGATCAGCAAGGTTTGTGAATGTATTTATCTGGCAAGATAAGAACTCATGGTAATGTGAGGATATAAAATGTTGCAGCTAATGTAAAACTAAGTTTGTCTCTTCATTGAATATTCTCAAACTTGGCAATCTGGTCTGAATAGACTTGTTCTGTATTTTGCCTCTTAAAGAACAATAAATATTCTTTATTATTCATTTGTATCTATATGTATGTGTCGTTGTCCCACACACCCCAAATTCAGTAGTATCTATGAAAGACTGCCTCGACTAATCCCTGAAGTTTTCTTTGTGAAGTTTTTCAGAAGGTATACTAGATATCCATGAATACAAGTAGTCCTATCCTAACCACAGGATGTGAGATTGGCCATTGTTACTTCAAATCTGGATTATAAAGTCCCAATAAGTGACTGGTCATATACAGTGATCCCTCGATTTTCGCGATCTCGATCTTCGCGAAACGCTATATCGCGATTTTTCAAAAAATATTAATTAAAAAATACTCCACGTTTTTTTTGCTATACCGTGGTTTTTCCCACCCGATGACGTCACGCTCTTCCTTTCTCATCTTTCTCTCTCTCTTTCTCTATCTTGCTTCTTCCTCTCTCACACTCTCTTCCTCCCTCTCTCATCTCTTTCTTTCCTTCTCTCTCTTTCTCTATCTCTCCCCCTCTTGCTCTCGAGCGGCGGGCGGGCGAGCGGCGGGCGGGCAGCAGCGAGGAGCCGAAGATCGGGGTTTCCCCTTTGCGTGGGCGGCGGGGAAGACCCAGGGAAGGTTTCTTCGGCCGCCCAGCAACTGATCTGCTCGGCAGCGGGGCAGCAGCGAGGAGCCGAAGATCGGGGTTTCCCCTTTGCGTGGGCGGCGGGGAAGACCCAGGGAAGGTTTCTTCGGCCGCCCAGCAACTGATCTGCTCGGCAGCGGGGCAGCAGCGAGGAGCCGAAGATCGGGGTTTCCCCTTTGCGTGGGCGGCAGGGAAGACCCAGGGAAGGTTTCTTCGGCCGCCCAGCAGCTGATCTGCTCGGCAGCGCGGCAGCAGCAAGGAGCCGAAGATCGGGGTTTCCCCGCCGCCCACGCAAAGGGGAAACCCCGATCTTCGGCTCCTCGCTGCTGCCGCGCTGCCGAGCAGATCAGCTGCTGGGTGGCCGAAGAAACCTTCCCTGGGTCTTCCCCTCCGCCCACACAAACTCCACCATCTGCGCATGCGCGGCCATGGAAAAAGGGTGCGCATGCGCAGATGGTGTTTTTACTTCCGCACCACTATATCGCGAAAAATCGAGTATCGCGAGGGGTCTTGGAACGTAACCCTCGCGATACTCGAAGGATCACCGTATAGAGGAGTAGTGTGCGAGAGAGAAACAGACAAAGTTGTTTGTGTATTCAATATGACATGGTTGATTTCCTATTTCTAAAGCATTTGGATTTAAAATATTTTACAATTAAATATTCCACTGTACTTGTACAAGCTCGCTATGAGTTATATGAATTAATCTGTTTGCATGCTGTTTTACTTGTAATTTTTTTTTTCTTTTAGTTAAACACAATTGGGAAACCATGGTTGAAGGAATTCAAAATTATATAGGGTCTTTGAATTGGGGGTATCGGGTGGCTTTACGTGAGAAAAGTGTGACATACCTCAATGCGTATGGAGAATTTATTGGACCACATAAAATCAAGGTACTTGCAGAAAAGTTTTAATCTTCTCAAATTGGCCGAATCTACAGGGTGTACCAGAAGGCCCCATAAATAATTTATCATATAAATTATATTAAATTTAATGATGACTGGTTGCCATCTGCTTCCAAACATATTCATTTGATGCATCATATTTCAATATTCCTAAGTACAGTAACATTTTATTTGAAAAACAAAAAATCATGAAACTTTGAAATTGGCGTATGGAGTCTGGCTTTTGGTACAACCTTATGTTTAGTACTAGAGTAAAAAGTCAGTTAAATGGTTCAAAGTGAATATGGGTCGGAAAAAACTTGAAATTTGTTAAACTTGCTTGCAGTTGCAGACTACATTATCTTAAATTTTAAACCACTCAAAAACATTGAATCTATTAGTAACCAATAGATACCTAAACATATTATAATCAGTTTTGAAGACAGTTTTAGAGAATTGGTACAAAGTTTTAGCTGGAGCTTTGCTAAAAGGAAAATAGTTTTAAGATTTATATAACTACCGTTTATATTAATTTATTTGCAAATTGATATTACATTATGCAACTTCAATTTCTGGTTTTATTATGTGCATTTGAAAGAGACGTGTTTCCGACTCCTGTATTAAATTGAAACTGCTGTATTAAATTGAAATCTAAAAAATGCAAGTATCTGGTTATGTTGCTATTTCTGTCTTTTGCATAGTAATGTTACATTCTATTATTATTACTTGAAATAAGCTAGAGTTTTTAAGTTCTGTATACAAGTAATATAAAGTAGTGAGAATTCAAAGAGGCTTTCTATAAACTTGAAAGTAAGAAAATAAAAAAGGACATTTAAATTTGAAATGAAGTTTGAGATCTATTCCATTAAAACTGTTCTTGGACTAAGTCCATTTTAGGTATTGTTTCAATAAATAATGAGTACTTATGGTAACAAAAACCAACTAATTAGTTCTAAGACTGTAATTAGAATAAGCTTGAAACCCATTTGTTCCCATTATGATAGCATGCAATTAAATAAAAATGTTTTGAATGCATATGAAGAGAGAGATTAATACTGTCTTCCTACTGTTAGTAAAAAAATGCATGTTTAGGATAATAAAATTATTAATTTCTATATCGATTCCCTTATTTGTTTACAATTTTTATTTCTCTTTGTCCTCTATAGATAAGAGGGCTCTAAACATAATGAAAAAATATTCCAAGTTTAAAATCAAACGGCACTATTTAAAATATTCCATCATAACATAATTTGCCCTGGAAGTAAACTATAAACTTCTCAAATGTCCCATCTTAGGTAACACTGAAAAAGTTAAAACAAATACCTTATGTCAGTCTTTTTTTGTTCAAGAGTAAAAAAAAATAAGTACAGTGCCTGTCTCCTGCTTACGGAAAACTTGTTTAAGGAAGTGACTTTTTGTCAGAAAGAGTTGAAGCAAGGATTTATAAGCTAAGTCTTTGCATTATGATCCACTGTAAGATAGTTGGTACTATCTAACAAAAGAAAATGATTTAACTTAACACAAAATATAGTAACTGTAGTGAGTGCTCCTTGTCCACCTCTGGTCATGTCAGATTCTGAGGAGGATGAGCCAGGCCCCTCTGGATACCCTGGGCCAGGGGGGTTGCCAGTTGATGCAGAGAATGAGGGGGAAAGTGACCTGAGTAAACCTGAGGAAGCACTAGAGGGGGCTGATATAATAATGGGGGAGTGGTCCCAGTTGGAGGATGAGGAAGACATTAGAGAGGACAATCCATGGTTAGATGCTAGATATAGAAGATTTCTGAAAAGGCAAGAGGATTTGCGAGGTAAAAGGAAATAAGCTTATAGCTTTACCTCCTTGGGATGTGATGTCACTTCCAGGCAATATAAAAGTAAAGAATTCGGGGTAATTGGGTATGGGGTTTCAACGCAGTTCATAGAAGAAGATTTAGAGTGTGTGTGGGGGGGGTGTACTTGAAAAAAGTTTCAAAAACAAGATTCCTGCCTCACTAAAAGACATTCTTTGCTGGATGATGTTTGTCCGAGATTCGGATGAGCTGGTTTATTCTCTTGAATGATAAATATACTCTGTTATCTAAGGAATGACATTAGGCCGAGTTGGCACTTTTCCCAGACTTTGTGTATGCTTCACTTCAGAGAGGAAGATCACTCCCTTTTCCTTGCCATTCAATCTGCTTGTCGTGTTGCTTTTATTAATAAAAAGGGTGATTTTATCATGAAAGAATGGAGTTTTGGGTCAGTGGTTTTGTTCCAAGAAGCCATGCACAGAACAGTAACTTTTGAATGTTTCATGCCCTATATAAAATATTTTAAGAGTACATAATAAATGTATAAAATATTTTAAGAGTACATAATAAATGTATGCTGCTGGAAATAGCTTTTAGAAAATATTTCATGTCTAAAAGGATAGTAGATATGATGCTGTGATTCATTTTACTAGGCAATCAACAGAAAAGGACAAGAAACTTTCTATACAGCACAGACATTTGTTATTGCTACTGGAGAAAGACCGCGATATTTGGGTATCCCAGGAGACAAAGAATACTGTATAACGAGGTTAGTTGAAATGAAATCATTACTTTTTTTGGTTTGTTGGACATAACGTTGGACAGAATAATTTACACTAATATTTCTTCTTTTCAGCGATGACCTCTTCTCCCTCCCCTTTTGCCCTGGAAGGACTCTAGTTGTGGGAGCCTCTTATGTAGCTTTGGAATGTGCAGGATTTCTTGCTGGCCTTGGTTTGGATGTCACGGTTATGGTACGCTCAATCCTTCTCCGTGGCTTTGATCAAGAAATGGCAGAGAAAGCAGGTGCCTACATGGAAAAACATGGAGTAAAATTCATCAGAAAGTTTGTTCCTATTGAGGCAAGTATTTTTCAGTGTAAGATTTTTTCCCCCTTCTTTCCAGGATTGGGTGATATAAGCATAAGCAGTGATTTAATTTGAAATGGCTAGTATACAAATCAGAATAAAGACTATAGCAATACAGTATTGCTATAGAGGTTTTGTTCATTCTTCTTCCCTGCAGATTATAAAGCTGGAGGATGGCATGCCCGGAAAACTCAAAGTAATTGCAAAATCCACTGAAGGATCACAAGTTATTGAAGGAGAATATAACACTGTAAGACATTTTTGCATTTTTTTTTAGTATGGTTGGTAAATCTTAGTAAAGTTTACCAATAGCCTGTCATCGCAGTTTTTGCAAAAAAATGTTGAACTTTTGTATTTGGATTTCTCCCTTTGATTTAATTGCTAAAAATCTATCCATTAATGATGTAAAGGAAATGAATTGTGCTATTACTTTTAAATTTTATTTTTTTAACAATATCGTGCTTTTAAACACAATATGCGAAAGAGTACTTATATAGGAATGCCACACTATATTTCAAACATGATTCATTTATTTAGGTTTTGATAGCTGTTGGGCGCGAAGCTTGCACCAGGGCTATTGGCTTGGATAAAATTGGTGTGAAAATGAATGAAAGGTAAGTATTTGAACTGTTTTACTTCCTGAAAACCTCATAATATGTTTTAAATTCGATTAAAAAACACAGAATGCTTACTTAGAAGTCCTGAATTATAAGGTTAACTACTGAATCTTAAACATCGTGATCGTAATTAGTTTTTGATTAGTTCAGATTATGGTTGAATGCTTGCAGTTTTTATTGCCAGTAATGAACATGCACAACTGCTTTCAATTTAGAGATTTTCTATATTTTTATTTTGCTTATTTTATATGAGTATTATGAATGAAGTGGAAGATCCCACTTCCTTGAATTAATTTTCAATTTGTTGTAGACAAACCAAAATTATTTATTTTGGTAACATTGTATTATTTGCTTGAGAAACAAAATCTTTAGATACATTTTGTGTATGAAAAGAGAGAGAGGGGTGCAGTTATGTTGTGATTTTCAGTTGTGATTTTCAGTTGTTATCTTTTTCTTTCATAACAAGTAATGGGAAAATACCTGTGAATGATGAAGAGCAAACCAATGTACCTTATGTCTATGCAATTGGGGATATTTTGGAAGGAAAGCTGGAACTTACACCAGTTGCCATACAGGCAGGCAAGCTATTAGCTCGCAGACTTTTTGCAGGAAGTTCTGTAAAGGTAAATGTATATTCTTAATCATAGTAGAGAAAAGACTTAATAATGTTGGTGGAAAATACAACTATTCTACTAATTCTAAATTTAGTTCAAATGCAGTGCATCAGTAGCCACTATGTTTTCAAAATGTAGCTGATTTATTTATTTGAATAAAATCTAACACAGGACCTACATAACTTATTTATAATACTGTATAAATACTTGCAGGATAAAACTGGAAGAAGTCTATGTTTACATTTATTCCAGCAATAACATTCAGAATTCAAATTAAATTGTATTATGATGCTCAGAAACAAATAATCAAAAAGCAAAACATTGAAGTCTCTCAAGATTTGCAATAAATAAAAATACTAGCAATGATTGTAATATTTGCTTTAGAAATCATCTATAATTTACAAAATAATTTTGTAAAAATAGCAAAAGTTAACATTTGTAACATAGTATTTATTCTCTTTTTTTTTTTAATTACATATTAAAAAATTGCAGAAGAAACTTATCTCTGATCTAGAATCACTCCTAAACAAGGGGGGGGGGAAGCTTGGGCCATAATATCTTGACCTTTTCTCTTCCATAAAGTTTAAATATACATGTATACCCTGAAAATTGCTCCCACCACCACCTTTTACTTCAGACCAGACCACTATCTGCACGTTTGGTCTTTAAGTTATTTAGGGTACAATACAATTTTTTGCTTCTTTGCTATAGTTCTTGAATGTTTTGAGTCCTATTTTATCCTTCCATTTTAGTGTGATTATATTAATGTGCCAACTACAGTATTTACACCTTTGGAATATGGTTGTTGTGGCTTCCCAGAAGAAAAAGCTATTGAACTATTTGGACAGGAAAATATAGAGGTACACTTGAATTTTTTTATTTGAAAAATGTTACATAAATAAACATATAACACATCTCCAGTCATATAATCCATCATGCGTTTTAGTTAGCGGGTGTAAAACTGTATGATTTGCTGTAAAGCATTGTGTTGTAACATAATGTGATATAAGTTCTATCATTGATGGAAATATATAGCTAGTCCTTAACTTATGACCCTAATTCAGCCCAAAATTTCTGTTGCTAAGCAAGACCACTCATAGGTGAGTTTTGCCCAATTTTATGACTGTCTTACCAGAGTTGTCTAATACCTGCAAATATGCTAGTAATATGGTTGTTAAGTGAATCTAGTTTCCCCATTGATTTTACAAAGGGTGATCACATGAATCTGTAACATTGTAACTGTCATAAATACATGTCATTGCCAAGCATCTCCCAGAGCCTCCAGGCAAGCTGAAAATCAGCTGACCGGAATGCACATGCACATTGAAGCTGAGCTAGGGTAACGGCTCACATGCCAGCAGATATGGCTCCGTATGCCACGTGTGGCACCTGTGCCTTAGGATCGCCATCACTGGTATAGGGTGTTCTGCTTGAGCAGAAGGTTGGATTAGGAGATCTCCAAGGTCCCTTCCAGCTCTGTTATTCTGTTAAAGATGTGATGAGAGAAACAAAGTACAGTAGTACAGTATTGAGGACCATGTCAGGAAGAGATTGTAATCTACTGAAAAACCAAAGTATCCAAAATAGTGGAATCGTGGTATTTTTCCAGAATGAGACCACTGTAATCATTGTTTTCATAAAATAAAAGCAGACTTCATGCTTTCATTTCATAGTTTAGACTTCTGCCATGCAATTTTAGTCAGCAAATGCACATGATGTCAAACAGATTGATTTAAAAAAACATATAACAGCTGGAATTTATTTTTCTTCAGGTATATCACACTTACTTCTGGCCACTTGAATGGACAATACCAAATAGAGACAACAATACCTGTTATGCAAAAATAATCTGCAATAAGCTTAATGATGTATGTATTTTGCTCTAAAATATTTTTTTAATGTTCCTAAATCATAATCTTCAGAAATGAATGTTATGTGTATTGCTATATTGATATTTACAATAACTCTAAAATATTTGTTCCAGGTTGGATACAAAATTCTCCCTTAAACAGAAGGCTTTTTTCAAAGGCTTGTGACCTAGAAGTTATTGTAAAATTAATTTTTGCTGCCTCCCATAATTCTAAAGCAGTTTTTCTATTGGGGAGAGGAGTCATCAAGTAGAACATGATATTGGTCAATTTCAGTGTTTATTTCATTAGTAGCATCATATGTAGAATTTCATTCTTTTTCTAATACCTGATCTAAATCCAGCTTATTGCTTTGAAATACAATAATATATAAAGCTGTTAATATACATAATATACACATCTATGTAGACGTTTATTACTTTAGAATTGATCTTAACGTGTTCTAGTTTTTCTTTAGGAAACAGATTAAAAATTAAATGTGTCTATTATTTTTAGCAAGACTTAAGGGCTAACTTATGGAATTTGATCATCATTCTTCAGTGGAGGAGGAATAGAAAGGGAGAAAAAACAAAGTAACTGATCTCTATCCTTGTCTCTTCTTCTACCTCACACCTCCTAATTATAGAATCGTGTAATTGGATTACATATACTTGGACCTAATGCTGGAGAAATAACCCAGGGTTTTGGAACAGCAATGAAATGTGGTATCACAAAAGAATCACTTGATGAAACAATTGGCATACATCCAACTTGTGCAGAGGTAATAATTATAGTGTTTTTAAAATATTGCTGAAAAGATGTACGTACGTACATACATACATACATACATACATACATACATACATACATACATACATACATACACACACCCTTTTGTTTTTTAGAACAAAAGTAATTATTTCAGGTTGAATTATTTGCTGTTTAGGTATCAGGTAAAGTAAACCAGCTAGAAATCACAACCAGATGAATTAATTCCACTTCATTGTAAGTGTTTTTGCAAGATTGTCTTGCAATATCTTAAAAGTTCTACACTCTCCCCCACTTCCTTTACAACTAGGTCATTTGCCCTGTCTACTGTCCAGCTGTGGGCTATGCTCTCTCTTCCCTGACTATTTACTTGGCAACTATCTTTTCCCATTCTTACAACCTGTTTCCCACATATGATTATATTAGACAAGGTATATAATGCATTAATCTAAAACAAGAGTATTTTTTAAGGAAAGGAAATGCAGCTTAATTACATGTGGTCCTTGACTTACAGCCACAACCGAGTCCAAAATTTCTGTTGCTAAGTGAGGCATCTGTTAAGTAAGTTTTGTCCCATTTTACAACCTTTCTTGTTATAGTTGTTAAGTGAATTGCAGCAGTTCAATCGGTAACGTGGTTGTTAAATAAATCTGGCTTTCTCAATGAGTTTGTTTCTCAAAAAGTTGCAAAAGGGGAATCACATGATCCTGGGACAATGCAACCATCATAAATATGAGTCAGTTGCCAAGTGACCTATTTTAAGTCAAGGACTACCTGTATTGATAGCAATACAGGTATTCTCCCACATATGTATATCCACCTGTTTTCTGGTACCTGTAAATCTTCTCTGTAAAACCTGGCATTATATTCAGCATTTTTAGAGCTTCCTTCTAGTTACATTAAATCAGTGGAAGACATTAAGGAGTAAGATATGGATATTCATTTTGTTGTTCTTATATACATATTTATATATAATTGAAAATGTTTAAATGCTTAATTGTTAGGATTTTAATCTAGTTCTGCTATTTCATTCTCTTACAGATATTCACTACAATGGAAATTACCAAATCTTCAGGAAAAGATATCAGTCAGAGTGGTTGCTGAGGTTAAGCCCTGCTGTTTAAACTATTTTCTGATGGGCCACTTACCTATTGGAAGTTTCAAAATGCATATGAAATACACGGGTAAATAAGTAGTATGTGATTGTAGTATTTTAATACTACAAGTGATGCATTTCTGAAACTTCTATAAAAGATGGTGGTCTTCACCAGAAATAGTCAAACAGCAGGGTGAACATTAATCCCAACATGGTTAGAATGGCACGCAAGTGTATTTTTGAAGTCATGGCTCTGAACCTCATCTGCAGGCGAGTCATAGCTGATGATTTCTATACCAGCTGGGAAAAACCTATTCGTCCAAACAAGTAGAAAAATTTCTTTCAGAGAAACTTCTGTATTGCACAGATGAATTTTTTTAGTTGTAGTGGTTTTGTATGAATACTCAGGCACAGTTGAATGTATAGATGATATAAATTTTGCTAGCATCCTGTTACCTTCATTCAGCCACTAGTGCATTTTATTATTTGTTAATATGAATGCTGAGGTTTGTTTTCATTTTTAAAAAATAAATATTCCTGTTCATATATCAGAAATCTGTTAATTCATTGTATCCCCCTGGGCATTAAAGTTCCAACGACATGAAATGTAATATGTGTTTTTTCAAAATAAAATCCGTATAATTCTAGTCATTAGAAAAAGCAATGTTAACAAATGTAATTAAATTTACTAATTTTGGAGAACAATTTCTATTTTGGCATTTCTCTTTAAAAATATTCCATCTCCCACATTTATCTATTCTAAAATATTCCAAAATAAAATTGAAACCATCCATCTATGATGTTTTCTGTTTATGCAGTAAGCTAATAATTTCAGCCATAGAATTGAAATTGTATTTGGTTAGGTTGCTACTTTTTAAGTACATTGCCTAAACTTTGCCATACCAGTGACAATTAGATTTTGTGCTTTGTGAAATTCTTATTATAGTAAATAGTTTTAATCTGTGGAGATCTCCTTGGCAATCCTCTACTTGGGATAGCTTGAGGAGGTTAGGCTCAGCTGTCCAAATATGTATGTTATGTTCTATATGCTTCAATTCAAAAATTGTATTGCATAGAGAGTTTTAAACTATGATGCATCATGGAGAGAAGTAAAAAAAAATAAGCAATGTTATGTATGTAAATTGTTACATTCATTAAAGAATGCAGTTTTTACTAAAGTATGTATTTGTATTCTTCAAAACTAAAAAACATTTGGTGCCAGGAGGGATTTTGATGACTTTTTTTTTACCATGGGGTATAAAATAGTATTTTCTGTTCTGCCTGAAGAAGAGTCCAGGGATCTGGGCAGTGATATTATGATATAATTAGAATGGATAAGGCTAAAATGATTTCACCTTCATGTTGAGAAGTTTTAAATTATTTGCATTTGAAATTGCAAATATTAATTTTGCAGCAATTTAAGACACCTGTTTTGCCTCTTAAACCCCAGATGGAAAAATCACCCCAGCATTGGTGAGGGGGGTGTTTACATTACTATAGTTAGAATAAATGTCTTATATAGTGTTCCCTCGCTTTTCGCGGGGGATGCGTTCCGAGACCGCCCGCGAAAGTCAAATTTCCGCGAAGTAGAGATGCGGAAGTAAATACACTATTTTTGGCTATGAACAGTATCACAAGCCTTCCCTTAACACTTTAAACCCCTAAATTGCAATTTTCCATTCCCTTAGCAACCATTCAGATTATTACTCACCATGTTTATTTATTAAAGTTTATTAAAAAAAATATTTATTAAAGGCAGACAAAAGTTTGGCGATGACATATGACATCATTGGGTGGGAAAAACCGTGGTATAGGGAAAAAACCTGTGAAGTATTTTTTAATTAATATTTTTGAAAAACCGTGGTATAGACTTTTCGCGAAGTTCGAACCCGTGAAAATCGAGGGAACCCTGTATTTGTATTCAAGATACCAATGTACGTAGTTACTTAAGAACCCCAGTATAGAAAAGGCCAAAACCTTCAGCCCTTCTCCAGCTTAAAATGGATGTTAGAAGTTTCTGGTTGCCTTTTCCATTCTCATCCCCATTGATTCATAACTGTTGTATATCCTCAAGAGATTCCCAGAAATGTGCTAATATTTCAGATATGTATCCACTTCTCTCTTGAGACAGTCCATTTAATGCAAGTACAAACTGTACATTGCCACAAAGACTTTCAGCCTTAGTGCATTCAGTGCACTAAGATCAGTGTTTTTCAACCAGGATTCTGGGGAACCCAAGGTTCTGCAAGGACCAGTCAGGGTTTCCGTGACCTTATAAGAAGGCAAGGCAGTTTCCCCCTTCAATCCTGCCCGCTCCTCACTAGGCAGCCTCTTCCTCTGTCTCGTATCTGGCAGATCAATCATGCCCAGTAGCAGCAGCCACCAAGCAGGAGGAGGAGTGGCAGCATCAGCGGTGTTGGTGCCAACAGCAGCAGCAGCGCCCCTCAACAACAACAAATCAAAGTTAGGAATTTTTTTAAAAGAAAAGAAAGAAAGGGGTGTCAGTTATAAGCTGGCACATTAGTATTATACGACCAGTGGTTTCAAATAAGTAGTAGGTGCAAAATGATTCATTTTTAAATAGGGGAGGTAGTTATTTCTTAAATGCAAATTAGTGGATGTCATGTGTGCTTTCATTCAAAATCCAGTTCTTCCATTCATAACTCGTTAATTGAGATCTACAATTAAATATGAGATATTCTAGTGCATGGTAGTATATACTTGAGCAAAACTGCAAAAAAATTAGAAGAGTCAAAGCATAAAACAGCCTTCATGGGAAAAGGCAACAGGAAAAGGCAACAACAATTGAAAAAAAACTAGAGATGGGGGTGTTTATTTCCTTCCCTCACAAGGGTGTGAGGTAAAAAAATTGAGCCTAAAAAGGAACAAACAGAAAATCCAAAGACCTATTTCTTTGATATTAATATAAAAGGTAGATTGAACTCTAGAAAAAGTTGTACAACTATGGAATGACAATAAGAGAGATAAAGGGATTTTTTATTCCATCATGGTACAATTTTCGAAGACCACCTGGAAAACTTTCTTGGCAAAGCTTTTTAGAAGTAGTTTTCATTGTCTCCCTGGGACTGAGATAAAACCATTGGCCCAAAGCCACCCAGATGGCTTTCAAGCCTTAGAAGAGACTGGGTTTCTAACCCCATGGCATAACCACAGTGATTAAGAAAACATAAGTCATCAATAAATAGATAAGTCAGTTATAAGTTATAAGTCATCAATAAATATATTTAGATCAATAAATACATTTAGCCACCTAGAGTCCCTTGGGAGTTGGGGTGGCATACAAATCTGATGAAAGAAAGAAAAAGGAAGGAAAGAAAGATAGACAGACATATGAAAATATAGTGGTATCTCTACTTAATAATGCCTCTACTTAAGAACTTTTCTAGATAAGAACTGGGTGTTCAAGATTTTTTTGCCTCTACATAAGAACCATTTTCTACTTAAGAACCCGAGCCCAGAAAAAAAATCCCAGGAAATTTGAGAGCAGCACTAAAGCCCAGCCAGTTTCCTGCCATTCCTCCTTTAATCCCGGCTATTTGGGGTGCCAGAGGAACCTTTCGGTGGCGCTTAAGGAGGCTTTGGCAGTCCAGAGCGAAGTTTCCTTTCTCTGGGCGCTTGGACAGGGAATAAACCTCTGCCAGCACCCAGAGAAAAGAAATGCTCCCTTCGCTCTGGGCAACTGAGGAGTCACCACAACGAAGGAAAGGCGCCGGCTACAAAGCAAGCGAGTGAGAAGAGAGGGGAGCCCTTCAGCATGGGAAGGAAGAGGCAGCAGGTAGCAGCAGCAGCAGCCAGTGTATGGAATTTTTTGATTCCCCTCACCTCACCTTCTTCCTTCGGCAGTGACTCTCCTCCTCTTCTTCCTCCTCCTCCTCCCACCCATATTCTGAGCTTTTATGGGTTTGCACGCATTATTTACTTTTACATTGATTCCTATGGGAAAAATTGCTTCTACTTAAGGATGTTTCTACTTAAGAACCTGGTCACGGAACGAATTAAGTTCTTAAGTAGAGGTACCATTGTACAGTGAACTTGGATTTTTAAAGAGTATACTATGGCAACACCCAACCTTTGCCACCTGGTCCAGCTGGGGAAAGCGGAACTGGGCCACACAAAATATGGGTCATTACATACTGGTAGCATCCAAAGCCTTAAATAATCTCAACACAGAAGGTTCCTCTAGCAAGAGAACATCTGGAATCTTCAGGACTCCATTCAAATTGGCACAAACATGAGCCTAACAGCTGGACTGGCATATTTTCCCCCTAGAAACAAAAATATAGCTAAGACTATTATTTTACTGAAAGAGTAGAAGATCCTTGGAACAAACTTCCAGCAGACGTGGTAAATAAATCCACAGTAACTGAATTTAAACATGCCTGGGATAAACATATATCCATCCTAAGATAAAATACAGAAAATAGTATAAAGGCAGACTAGATGGACCATGAGGTCTTTTTCTGCCGTCAGACTTCTATGTTTCTATGTTTCTATGTTTCTATGACTTGAGGTATCATATACTGCTCAAAAAAATAAAGGGAACACTCAGATAACACATCCTAGTTCTGAATGGATGAAATATTCTCATGGAATACTTTGTTCTGTACAAAGTTGAATGTGCACAACAGCATGTGAAAATTGAGGGTCAATCGGTGTTGCTTCCTAAGTGGACAGTTGGATTTCACAGAAGTTTGATTTACTTGAAGTTATATTGTGTTGTTTAAGCGTTCCCTTTACTTTTTTGAGCAGTTGCTTATTACTACTATTACTATTATCATAAGAATGTTATATCAATTCAAGGGAAGATTTTAGTTTTATTCCATTTGAAGACGATTTAAAATTGTTTTCATTCAGCGGCACGAGACTGATCGCGCAGTCAAGGAGAAGACTGAAAAGTTATTAAGGCGGTGCAACAGGGCTGGAATCCATAGGCACCTGACCTATCGTTAAGTCCATGCGCAAATCCCCGCAATGAAGGCAAGGGGAGGGCAGATTTACTTGAAAAAAATGGATTTACTCTCTCCAGTTCAAACGTTCCGCTCCTTCGCAGATCGGCCACATTTTCACGGACGGGGCAGCCTGAGGAAGACTGTATCCTCCCTCCCCTTCAGCTCGTCCTTTCATTGCGGCTCCTTTCATCAGAATATCCAGAAGGTTCATTAAAGCGATTTGCAGCAGAAGTATTTAAAGTATCTAGAAATTTCAGAGTTTTGTCTTTCTGGTTAAAAACTTCGGTGGGAACATTCCGTTAATCGGCACCCGCAGACTCCCATTTTCCAAATAATTCATTCGTCTGTATCAGCAAAGTCAAGGAAATGTCAACCACGGGCGGCTGCTTTGGCAGCCTGTATTTATTTATTTGCTTGCTTGTTTGTTTGTTTATTGTAATTATATGCGGATCACTCCAAAAGGACTGTCTTTCCTTCAGTCCACCATCCGTATCTATCTATCTGTCTGTCTGTCTGTCTGTCTGTCTATCTCCTACCTACCTACCTATCATCTATCTATCATCTTTCTTTCTATCTATCTATCTATCTATCTATCTATCTATCTATCTATCTATCTATCTATCTATCTATCTATCTATCTATCTATCTAATCTATCCATCCATCCATCCATCCATCCATCCATCCATCCATCTATCTATCTATCGTCTCTCTGTCTGACTGTCTGTCTGTGTATCTATCTATCATCTCGAATTTTTATGCCGCCCGTCTCCCCTTACAAGATGATTTTGTTTTGGGACTGGAGTTCCGAAGGGGACGCCCTCATCCCGCCGCCTCCGCTTCTCCCTCCCTTAGAACGGCTCCAATAAAAAGCGTCGCTAAAGCGGCCAAGCGCAAACCCTCCCCCGGGCTTGAAAGCCAGAGGCTCTCGGCCCCGCCCGCCCCCGCTTGCTGGGAACTTTTTTAATAGAAGGCGGCGCGCTTGCGAATTGCGGCCGCGTTCGAACTTGGAAGGGTGGGCTGGGGTCCGTTCTCTCGCCACCTCCTGATGCGATTCTCTGGCAGCCCCTCTGGAGCGACTTCTTGGACTTGCTGCCTGGATCTCCTCCCCCCACCCTCGCCTCTCCGGGAAGACGAATTTTCTCCCAGCGCCAACTCCAAGCACCATTTTTTTTCTCCCCGCCATTGCTTTGAGGGTCGTAGACAGAGCTCTCATTTTCCCCTTCTTTCTCTTATTTCTTGGAAATCTCGTTGTTTTAACCTGAATCAAGAACTTTTGGTAACTGGAAGAAAGAGTTGATGGGTGGGGAGGGCAGGGAAAGCCTTCGAGGCTACAAGCCCTTTTTGTTGAGGGGGAAATCCTTTTGATGCAGCTAATAGGAAACTGTTCACAGTGCAGTGTGTTTGTCAGGAATAAGTTTTGGGAGAAAACCAGGGGTGGTCTGCTGCCCAGATTGGGGGACACACGCAGTGGGGTACTGAAAATGGAGCTCCACCCCAGAGCACCCAATTTGCACTGAAAGATGTTGAAAGAAAATGCATGCAGTCCTGCATAAGCCACACCCACAGTGTGGTAGTAAAAATTTTGGTAGCCCATCACTGGAGAAAACTAATTATTGATCATTGTAATTGAATATACCTATCATTGTAATTGACTATACCTGTATGTTGCGGCTAATATAGGTATAAATCTGTATGTAAACTTACAGATACAAGACTCCTCCATTGGCTCACAGCTGTATTGTTTATGTATGGTATGATTGTGTTGCATGGTTTTAAATGACTGGTTTTTAGATGTTTTTAAATATATTGGATTTGTCACATTGTTGTTATTGTTGTGAGCCGCTCCGAGTCTCCAGAGAAGGGCGACATACAAATCTAATAAATTATTAATTATTATTATTGAAAAGACATTTCCTAACAGTGAGAATAATTAAGCAGTGGAATGGTTTGCCTTCAGAAGTTGTGGGTGCTTCATCACTGGAGGCTTTTAAGAAGAGATTGGACAGCCATTTTAATGAAATGGTATAGGGTCTCCTGCTTGAGCAATGGGTTAGACTGGAAGGCCTCCAAGATCCCTTCCAAGTCTATAATGCTGTAATAAGAGCTGTGCTTTCTAGCAATCCAGAAAAGTGTAATACAGGGTAATGTGTAATGCATGGGATAGAAAAGGTGGATAGAAAAAAATATTTTCTCTGTCAAAGGGGGCACTCCCTAAAGCTCATTCATTCATTCATTCATTCATTCATTCATTCATTTTGTCTAATACACAATGAGGGTTTTAGTGGGTATATATACATATACACATAGTAAAATACATGATCAAGGTTATAGAGGAGATACTCATAGTAAAATATATCTAAGAAAGAATAGAAAAGAAGATATAGTAATGGAACATATCAATGAAAGAATAGAAGAAGAGATATAGGAATAAAAGAAAGGTATAGGAGATATAGGAGAGCAATAGGACAGGGGACGGAAGGCACTCTAGTGCACTTGCATTCGCCTCTTACTGACCTCTTAGGAATCTGGATAGGTCAACTGTAGATAATATAAGGGTAAAGTGTTGGGGGCTTGGGGGTGACACTATGGAGTCTGGTAATGAGTTTCACGCTTCGACAACTCGGTTACTGAAGTCATATTTTTTACAGTCAAGTTTGGAGCGGTTAATATGAAGTTTAAATCTGTTGTGTGCTCTTGTGTTGTTGTGGTTGAAGCTGAAGTAGTCCCTGACAGGCAGGACATTGCAGCATATGATCTTGTGGGCAATACTTAGATCTTGTTTAAGGCGTCTTAGTTCTAAACTTTCTAGGCCCAGGATTGAAAGTCTGGTCTCGTAGGGTATTCTATTTCGAGTGGAGGAGTGAAGGGCTCTTCTGGTGTAGTATCTTTGGACATTTTCAAGGGTGTTAATGTCTGAGATGCAATATGAGTTCCAAACAGATGAGCTGTATTTGAGGATGGGTCTGGCAAAAGTTTTGTAAGCTCTGGTAAGTAGTGTGAGATTGCCAGAGCAGAAGCTACGTAGGATTAAGTTTACAACTCTTGAAGCCTTCTTGGCTATGTTGGTAAGAAAATGAGGACAAATCAAGGGAAATATTTCTTCACCCAGAGGGCGTTGGTTTATGGAATTCACTTCCAGAAGAGGTTGTGACAGCTGTCAGCCTTGATAGCTTCAAGGCAGGATTAGACAGATTGATGGATGCCAAGTGTATTGGTGGTTATTGAAACGGATGTCCAAGTGCCGCCTCTATGTTGGTTGAAGCAGGCATGATTCCCTTGAGTACCATTTGTTGGGGGTCAAGGGAAGGGGAGGGTCTTGCCTTCTCTTTCTGCTCAAGATCCCCACGGACAATTGGTGGGCCACTGTGTGACACAGAATGGTGGACTCGATGGACTTTGGCCTGATTCAGCATGGCTCTTCTTATGTTCTCTGGTGAACCAAATATTTCAGTTTGATTGATCCAACCTATTTTTCCCCCCGCCGCAATAACAACCTTGTGGTAGGCCGCGGTAGGCTGAAAAGAGGGTAAACAGCCCAAAGTCACCCACTGAAGGTCTGTAGTTGAAGGTGGAATAGAATATACACTGCTCAAAAAAAAAAAAAGGAACACTTAAACAACAGAATATAACTCCAAGTATTCAATGAGAATATTTCATTCATTCAGATCTATGATGTGTTATTTGAGTGTCCCCTTTATTTTTTTTGAGCAGTGTATATATCAATTAGTACATTTTAATCCCTGTATTACACATTTACTTTCTTCCAAGTTTTATTGATTCCACTTATACAGAGCTGACACCAACTTGATAGTGCATAATCAATGCAATCCAATTTCAGTGTCTGCGATAATAATAAGGTTGTATGATTATTATTTCATGGCTGCAGTTTCATTTCTCTGTGAATTTGGAACCTAGGAAGGTAAACTTACTTCCATAATTTCTTCTCTATGTATATTGGGTTTGCATTGCCTTTGTCATAATCATATTTCTTCTTTCACTACAGTTGTATTTTCTGTATTCAGAATTAAAATTGATGCACTCATGCTATTTCCCATGATTGTTTGATGGGGTTTTAATATTGTAGTATTTTCAATATAGTCTGACAAATTATTTTGAGTCCTTTTGTTTGTATTCAGTGCCCTGTTGATCAATTCCTCTGGCTGATCTTGGGTATTTAATAACATCTTTTGGCATTTTCTACATTAAATTCTTTAAATATTGTAAAGTTCTCTTTTTTTCAATTAGAAAACTCTTTTCAAGATCTAAGATACCTGTTCTGAGATTAGTTGATGGGGAAAAAAATAGGATACTGAATATTTTAAATCAGATTCTCAGCCTTCCATTTTTTTTCAAGGTGGGTAAAATGTGGACCCAGATTGTTGGGGGCAATATGCTACTCTGTAAACCAATTAGAGATGGCTACAAGCACAGTGAAGTGATATGTAAGTCTAAGAGCTATTGCTATTGTTATAACACTCTCTCTCATTAGCTGAACAGAATTATCCTAAGGTTAGCTCTGTTTAAGGGTTTGATAAATTCTTATTTTAAAAAAATGTGTGTCACTTCCACTTTCTTTGGGAAATTTATGTTTTGTTTTTAGTTTCAGATAAATGTTTTACTAGTTAATGACTGCATTCTTGAATACCAGAAAACTGCTAAGCCAAGGCTCATTCTTTTCTGCTTGATCATCAGGTTTGAGAATGGAAGTTAATCAAATAATTGTCAGTGCTATTAAAAAGCCGAAAAAAAGAGGTGTCAAAGATAAAAAGAAAAGGTGAATTTGAAATTATAATTCTTACATGTTTGCATTTTGTTTTTGTTTTTTCCACTTGGGTTTATCTTGATTTTATGTTTGAATAATTCATAGATATGAGTACTTTGTTATTGGCTTTTCCTTTTGCTTAAAACTCTTTCAGTAAATTCTGTTTTTTCTTGCAATATCCAGTCAGAAGGGAGACAGCTCTCTGCTGTTTTTGCTTTTAATTTAAAAATGAGTGAAAGCTGATTCTCATATTCATCAATAAATTTATTTTTAGGAAATACTCAGAAACACTTCATTTCTCGCTATATTGTATTATTGTATTCCAAAATTTTTGTTGTGGTACATTTTCTGTGATAGCATAGTAATAGGGGATGTTGTAACTTCATTTCAAAAATATTATACTTCGTTGATCAAAAATGAGGATAAGAAGAATTCCTTGTTTAATTCAAATCTTTATTTTTGTGAAGATTAACATTTCAAGATGAAGCCCAACGTGAAGAGCACTTAGTTTTAAAAGAATCAAAACATTTGTAAGTATCTATACTGCGGAATACTATATAAATTTATTCATGATGATAATGTTATCCATTCAGTCATGTCCAACTCTTGCAATTCTATGAGCCAGGTCTCTCCACATCATCTTATGCAAGTCATCTTGTACTATTTGAGTTTTAGGATAACAAAAACATGTAGCTTTCCTTTTGAGCTTTAATATTAAGCCTATACAGTGGTACCTCAAGATACGAACCCCTCGTCTTACGAACAACTCAAGATACGAACCCGGGGTTCAGAAAAAATTTGCCTCTTCTTACGAACTTTTTTCGTGTTACGAACGCCAAACCCGAACTTCCGGGTTTGGCGTTCGGAGGCTGCTGGGAAGCCGCACGGCTGTTTTAAAAGGTGACAGCTGGGCTGGGGGGCTTCCCAGAAGCCTCCGAACGTCGAACGCGGAAGTTCGGGTTTGGCATTCAGCTTCGGGAGGCTGCTGGGAAGCCCCCCAGCCTGGCTGTCACCTTTTAAAACAGCCGCGCGGCTTCCCAGCAGCCTCCGAACCCCAAACCCGGAAGTTCGGGTTTGGCATTCGTAACACGAAAAAAGTTCGTAAGAAGAGGCAAATTTTTTCTGAACCGTTCGGAGGCTGCTGGGAAGCCGCACGGCTGTTTTAAAAGGTGACAGCCGGGTGGCGGGGCTTCCCAGCAGCCGCCGAACGCGGAAGTTTGGATTTGGTGTTCGGCTTCGGGAGACGGCTGGGAAGCCGCACGGCTGTTTTAAAAGGTCACAGCCGGGCTGGGGGGGTTGCTGGGAAGCCCCCCAGCCCGGCTGTCACCTTTTAAAACAGCCGCGCGGCTTCCCAGCCATCTCCCGAAGCCGAACGCCAACCCCAAACTTCTGCATTTGGCGTTCGGAGGCTGCTGGGAAGCCGCGTGGCCGTTTTAAAAGGTGACAGCCGGGCGGCAGCGGGTTTTTTGCGGGGTTTTTTTTGGTTGCACGGATTAATTGACTTTACATTGTTTCCTATGGGAAACAATGTTTCGTCTTACGAACCCTTCGTCTTACGAACCTCCCCCTGGAACCAATTAGGTTCGTAAGATGAGGTATGACTGTACTATGGTTCTAAGTTGATGAGTTTTTTCCCTTTTAAGATTTTTAAAGACGAGGATAATTAGATACCTTTCAGATGCATTTTAAAATTTTATTTTATGTATATGTTTTTGATATATTTCTAAAAACTGTTTCAACATTTGATTTCCCCCCCTCTGTTTCAGAGTCATAGCAAAGACTACTAGCTATCTTACCTTCGGCTTTGCTTTTATTAAAAGCTTACCTTATCATAGTCTAGATATAGGAGGAGGTAAGAGAAAAATAAATGTTACTTATTTAAATAAAAAAGTCTGGAGAAATATAATATAATATAATATAATATGAAATATAAAGGGTTGTTTGTATATATTTCAGCATTAGAGAGAGTAGGACCTAATGTTAGTAAGGATTAGTGAAACAAACTTTACACCTATAGATATAGTTTCAACCCTTAGTGTACTCTAGTCTATCCTACCACAAGAATGGTCAAAAACCATGTGCACTATATTTAAGTATCTAGGACAGTGATGGCTAATCTTTTCTGGACAGAGTGCCCAAAGCATGCTTGAACCACCAAAAGTCAATGCAAGTTCGGTCTTCCCACATGCACACATGACCCCTCCTGCCCGCCCCCACCCCTTGTGCATGTGACACACACATACATCTCGCTCACCGTACACGTGTGCAATCCCTACATACACTTCTTGTCCCCCCCCGCACTTGCACATGTGATTCCTCACGTATGTGCATTAGAGATCCAACAACTGGCTGGTGGGAAGCGTGTGCATGGTGGAGCTAACTAAGATGATGGCTCGCGTGCCCACAGAGAGGGCACTGTGTTGTCACCTGTGGCACACATGTCATAGGTTCGCCATCACTAGCCTAGGAAGGAAGAGAAAAGGAAATTATTTCAGTTAAGCAATCTCCTAGTCAAAAATGGTTGGAGTGATAAGCAAAGAATGGACACAGAGTAAATTTTTTAATCCTTTATCCCACTGTCCACTTATTGTTAGAAAGATATAATGTGTTGAATCAGTGGCCTTGATTGAAATATTTAATCTTTGCTTTTAGAAAAAAATGGAGGAATCCCATGAAAGTTTTGAATTAACAAAGAGGCCATATTAATTGATTTCTTTTGTCCATGCATGTCACTACTCCCAATATGCTTTTTAGAATAGGAAGAACCCATCAAATATCATCAAGAAGTTATAATGAATACTGAAGTATGTTTATGGCGATTCTCAATTATTCATGTCATGGTTGTCTCAAAGGTGTTTTTATTTTCCAAAAGCAACTGGACTTTCTTTGATTTTTGCCCTGAGGATTGAAGAAGTGGTCTCAATGACTCTCAGAGACCTACTGATCATCTTGCAGAGTGCTAATAACCAGATAACTGCAAGAAATGTAAATCCTTCCATTCCTCACCATTCAATCAGAACTAAAGAAACATCTTGGATGAGAAGTGAAACATCTTCAAAAGAAAGAAACAAAGTCCAGTTGCCTTTGGAAAAAGCATCTTTGGGACCAAGACTGAACCAGGAATAATAGTAATATATGAAAACATTTGCTTCTTATCTATTTATTTATTTATTTTGCAAAAAAGCACTGGCTTGGGCCAGTGATGGTGAACATTTTATTCCTCATATGCCGAAAAAGTGAGCGCACATGTTATCACGCTTGGGCGAGTGCCCATACCCATAATTCAATGCCTGGGGAGGGCGAAAACAGCTTCCCCCACCCCCTGGTAGCCCTCTAGAGGCCAGAAATGGCCTGTTTCTCAACTTCTGGTGGGCCCAGTAAGCTCATGTTTCATCCTCCCCAAGCTCCAAAAGCTTCCCTGGAGCCAGACAAGGGTAAAAACGCCCCCCACCATCCCCCAGAGGCTCTCTGGAAGACAAAAACATTCTTCCAGAGCCTCTGCGTGAGCCAAAAATCACCTGGCCAGCACACAGATGCACTTTGGAGCTGAGCTAGGGCAACGGTTCATGTGACAGCAGATATGGCTCCACGTGCCACTGGTTCGCCATCACTGGCTTAGGCATAGAGTTCATATTTATTGCCCACTCTGTTGTTTGAATCTCACTTTGCTTTTTACTACGAAACAAAGCAAGATAATTTTCTTGCTGGTTGTGATCTAAAAACACTCCTTTTCACAATCCTATGTAGCAACCTATAACAACAGGAGTAGAAAATTGGTGCTGATAGACGGAAGAGGATTTTTCAGTCTGGATTTGATACCTTCCAACTGTACTGGTGAGGTGAATCAAAAGATGGGCTTCCGTTTCATTTTATATATTGTATTTGTAGAGATGTATCTATTATAAGAATCCATAACTCCTTTATAAGGTTTGTTCTAGTATTATATTTAATACTTCGCTATTAACTCTTTTGGCTTCATTTCTCTGTTGAGGTTTTACCGCTTTCCAATTTTTATAATAGTATGGTTACTTTTTACTGAATATTTCAATCTTTTTAGAAAATAATTTTCTGCCCATTATTCCAGAATTTTTGGAAATACATGAATTTAAATTTTTTAAATTTAATTTTTTGAGTCAAAAATAAGGTACCATTTATGGAAATATTTTTTATACATTAAGTAGACATATGTGTTTCTTTGGATTTGGATTATTTTACTAGGAAGATTGGACTGTAGGCACTAGGGTATATACTGCAACATATGTAAGCAAGTACACACGTTAATGGCATATACATTACTCTTTCTGCTTGTCTTCTTGGTTAAATGGAGTAATTTATTTAGCACCCTGTTAAAAAGATAGTTGCATTTCTATGCTTACAATCCAATCATTTTCCCTTTTGCTGCAGCCAATTTAGAAGCACAATTATTACTGTCTTCATAGATAAATAGTTAATTATTTTTAAGAAAAGAGAATGATATATAGTGTTCCCTCGATTTTCGCGGGGGATGCGTTCCGAGACCGCCCGTGAAAGTTGAATTTCCGCGAAATAGAGATGCGGAAGTAAATATACTATTTTTGGCTATGAACAGTATCACAAGCCTTCCCTTAACACTTTAAACCCCTGAATTGCAATTTCCCATTCCCTTAGCAACCATTTAGATTATTACTCACCATGTTTATTTATTAAAGTTTATTTTTAAAAATATTTATTAAAGGCAGATGAAAGTTTGGCGATGACATATGACGTCATTGGGTGGGAAAAACCGTGGTATGGGGGGGAAACCGCAAAGTATTTTTTAATTAATATTTTTGAAAAACCGTGGTATAGACTTTTCGCGAAGTTCGAACCCGCGAAAATCGAGGGAACATTGTATTCATTTAAGAGTGAATTTGGTTATCAAGTTTAATCATGTTTATTTTAATCTTTTAGCTACAAGAGAGATGCTTTTTCCAAAGTATCAATTTAATTTGGCAAGAATCATCACTTACTCTGAAAAATACAATGTTTACTTTGTTCTGCAAAAAGATTATGCAATAAAAGTAAGCTAATATATTTCCTTATTATATATCCCTATGAAAAGGCCAAGAATATTTTTAAAGTAAACATTTCTACAATATTTGAAAGATGGAAGAAAGAATTGGCACTTCTAATAAGGCTATAGCAGGTCTTTAAATATATTAAAATGGTATTTAAAGATTTGAGAATAGGATTGATTCATTCAAAATGTATCTAGGATATATGATATATATAAACTCATGATAAACTCATCCTATACTCCAACCTCGGATGATAATGTTGCTACTACAATAAACATTATGGCACAATAAATATATTATTTAAAGCTAGAGAGTTTCTGAGAACAAATAATGGTTGCTATGCATGTATATGCTCAAACAAGTTGAGATATATATTTGTTACAATTTACTATTGTAGATTTACAATTTACTATTAGAATTTACCTACATGTTGCCTCAAGAAAGGCTAGAATGGCATTTTAATGGTAATATTTTATACTTCACAGGTTTGCCTCTTGGCATTGCATAAAATGCCTAGAAAATGTGTGAAATATTAAACATTTCATACTTTGATATCCCATTTTTGGCATTCTATAAATTTCCTAGGTATTCTATAAAATGCATAATGTCACATATTGTTGGTAACATATCTATGTCTTTAATAGATGGATTTTTTTTTGCAGTGTTGGCTCTGTTTTAAACAACAAATTTGCTTCCTTTCTTGTTTGTCTACATGCTGAATGGGTATTTTTTTAAAAAATATATCCATGTCCTTTACAGAATTCTAGAGTTACAGCAAATACATTAGAACATTATTGCTATAAAGTACAAATAAAAAGTAGAAAACAGCAGTTATGCTCAATAGTGCTTAACAAGCAGAAATTGACAAAAAATAAATAAACAGCAAAAAGTTTATATGTTGAAACCATCCTAAAAAGGAAGGTGTTCAGCTTCTAAAAATTTATCAGGTATATAGTTAAATTCTTGGTTTGTTAGTTTTTGATACATTTTTGGTTTTGGTTTGTTGGTTTTTGATATCAGTAATTGTTTCTTAAGGTTTACAACAAGAACTATGCTGAAATTTGCTCTATAGATAATGCAGGTTTAGGACGAATGACATTTATATCATTTAACCCAGTGAAAGAGGAACTTATCAGCGGAGGAGTCACAGGAGTAAAGGTGATGGTTTATTTCCTCATTATTATTGATAGGTTGGCTTTTTGCTGAAATGCTCAGTAATATAAGAAATTGGACATTTGGGAAAAGATCTGTATCAAACCAAGAGATACTATATCTTGTTATTTAAAGCCCTTTTTATGTTATTCCTGATATTTCTGTATGATCAGAAACCTCTTAGGAAGTTTTTGTTAATAATTGGCACTTATTTCAAGTACTATAGAATGCAGGAGTTTTATTCAAAAAGGAACAATCTGGTCGATAAAAATATAATTTCTCTCTCTCTTGACTTTTTGGAATTATTGTCTTCGTGAAATAAGTAATGCTCATGTTTACCCTCCCATCAAAATGTATATAATTTTTTGCAATCTTAGAGCACTTGTTATGGATTGTTTTTTCGCCTACTCCATCCTGGATGAGTGAAATGGATTTGTGGTTACGGGGTGCATCTGTATGTAAATAGGTTTTGATTAAACAATTGGATGTATATATACTTGGTCACTATATGGCAGAAACGGGGCGGAAAGGGTATCAGTAGCAACTGTGTGTTCTCCTTTGGGCATCTTTTGTAAGATTATTGGCACCCCCGTTGCACAATTCATGCTGCCTAACCAGATGGAGCAGTGTGAAGGGGGTGCCCTTGGGGCTCACCTATGTCATTTCCGGTTCCGGGTCATGGGGGGGGGGGGGGTGAGCCCTCCCACATGCTGGGCGTGGCTTACCAGGCTGGGTGCAGGCGGGGCATGCCTCACCCTGACTAGACATGGAGTTACGCCCATTAGTTGCCTAAGCATGTTGTGTTCAGGAAACCCCGCCCCATTTAGTGACCTCTGCAGGTCTTTCTGTTAATATTTGATGAGACCACATTTGGAGTACTGTGTTCAGTTCTGGAGACCTCACCTACAAAAAGATATTGGCAAAATTGAACGGGTCCAAAGACGGGCTACAAGAATGGTGGAAGGTCTTAAGCATAAAACTGATCAGGAAAGACTTAATGAACTCAATCTGTATAGTCTGGAGGACAGAAGGAAAAGGGGGGACATGATCGAAACATTTAAATATGTTAAAGGGTTAAATAAGGTCCAGGAGGGAAGTGTTTTTAATAGGAAAGTGAACACAAGAACAAGGGGACACAATCTGAAGTTAGTTGGGGGAAAGATCAAAAGCAATATGAGAAAATATTATTTTACAGAAAGAGTAGTAGATCCTTGGAACAAACTTCCAGCAGACGTGGTTGGTAAATCCACAGTAACTGAATTTAAACATGCCTGGGATAAACATATATCCATTGTAAGATAAAATACAGGAAATAGTATAAGGGCAGACTAGATGGACCATGAGGTCTTTTTCTGCCGTCAGTCTTCTATGTTTCTATGTTTCTATATTTAATAAAGTGACCCATTTTACCCAGCTTGGTATCCGAGTGTTCATTTCCCATCCAATGCAAATAGATTGTCAACCAGTTAGTTTGAGAATAGACTAGTTTTTCTTTCTGAATTAGGTAACAAAGTGTATCATATACGTACCATAGAAAAGCAGGTATGAGTGAAATTTAATGAATGTAACATGCATTGGATTCCCCCCCACACACAGATCTCAGGGATCCTTGGTGCTCTTTGAGCATGGTTATTTTCTTGCAGACTTTTTTTACTCAGGCTAGGTAACAACATCATGCTAGCACTGAGAATGAGAGCACCGGGAACCCTTCATTTCAACCCTAATCTACAATATTCTCCTTCATTGGTATTACAGATCCCAATAATAAGTTATTTTAAAAACCATAAATGATCTGTAATATCTCTATAATCCCATTGTGAGCCAGCACTGTGTTACATATTTATTCTTACATTTCTGGATATCCACTTCAAATATCAAATCATAGTTGGTTTACTTTTATGTATACTGCTCAAAAAAATAAAGGGAACACTAAAACAACACAGCATAACTCCAAGTAAATCAAACTTCTGTGAAATCAAACTGTCCACTTAGGAAGCAATACTGATTGATAATCAATTTCACATGCTGTTGTGCACATTCAACTTTGTACAGAACAAAGTATTCAATGAGAATATTTCATTTCATTCAGATCTAGGATGTGTTCTTTGAGTGTTTATTTTTTTGAGCCGTGTATATTTATGTAAGCTTATATATATATATTTATATTTCTTTCTGTCTTTTAGACTTGGACCTTTAAAGAAAAGAAGTTACCACTTGACTATAATCCTATTCCAATGTATAATTACAGTCTTTTCCTTAGGTACATTATTTCTTTGAGCTTTGAACGACATGCTATGAGCTAAATCTCTGTAAATGTGTTTTACTATATTTTCTCACAAATTGCGGAACTTAAATATATATGGGAATGCAGTACAGTAGTACCTCTAGATACGAGCTGCTCCACATGCGAGTGTTCCAAGTTACGAGCCACCAGGGGAGAGAAATTTCTGTTCCAGACCCGAGCTCAAATTTGGGATACGAGTCGAGCGTCCACTAGGTGGCGCAAGAATCTTTGCTTCTGGTTATCTCGGAGGGGAAAAACAAAGTCTAAAGCCATTTGTTCCAGATACGAGTTGTTCGACATACAAGCTCCCTTCTGGAACAAATTAAACTCGTATCTAGAGGTACTACTGTATAATGCTGGGAAAGCTACGTCTAACCATAAGAATAGGAGATGAAATTAAATTGCTCTGGTCATGTTATATTCACTAAGTGTGCAAAATATTTTGAATTTAGAACAAACATTTTGAATATTCTGACTTTCAGAACAAATGTTTTTCTGAGAGTCTTGTTCTGATCTTGCAGTTTGAATATTGAAAACTATAAAGTCACCGTGAAGTGGAGCCATTCCCAGGCTTGAAATTGGCGATTTCATGTACAGTATTCTATTCTCTATGCAACATGTATACATTTCAGAAATTTTGTTTCATGCTTAGAATAAAAAGCACTCAAGCCATTTCAGATTTTGTTCTGTCAGAACACAATCAACTCAGCTCAGTTCAGTGAGAAATTAGTGGTATTATTTTCTCATAACAGGTTTGTACCTCTGCTTTTACCAGAGAAGGCCTGCCATCTTCACCACTACTAGTGTGTTCTCCGAGGCTGTCGCGGGTGCGGGCACGCCCAGCGGGCACAAGCGCACCGGCGGTGCAAGATTTGTCTGCTGCACATGTGTAGCAAGTGAAATCTTGATATATAAAAGAGAGATTTCGATATCTTTGCTTCCGCACATGCGCAGAAACAAAAGATCAGTAGAAATTGCTGATATCTCACTCGGCGGAGTGTCTTCACATGAGATTTCGTTTGTTGCACATGTGCAACAGACAGATTTACACACAGGCATGCGTGCATAGATCAGGCGCACAGCTGCACACGTATCTCCAAAATCACTACCAGAATATAGCACCTTACCGTTTCGGTAGCAGGCCTTCACTGGCTTTTACTTGTTAAAATTCTGGGACTCTTTCCTATCTGATTGAAAAAGTTCTTTTTTCTTTTGTTGTCTTTTGGTTAAGAAAAAGAGATTTAAAGAATGTTCATGGCATTTTCATAATTCATTATTTTGCTAAAATTTTGAATTGTAGTACAGAATATCCATACATGGGGAAGAGATGGTGTACAAACATGGATTTTGATATCGCTATGCAAAGATATTACTGCTTTTCTGAAGGCCACTTTTTCTGCTATGATATCAATGGGAAAACGCTGCTTGAGATACCCAATGCACATGAAACTTCTATTCTCTGCTGTGTCTACTCATCCAATGTTAACATTTTCCTTACTTCTTCGAAAGGCAATGAAAGTAAGTTGGCACCTCAGTTATTTTAATCTACCTCTAATGATACTAACAGAAAGATGTTCATTAATATTATGGAATTTACACTACTTAATCAGCAATATCATAAAAACAGAACTGATATTTTAATGTATTTAGCTACCTGTGCGTTTTTCAGAAAATTGAACAGGAACAATGGGTGACACCCAGTGATAGGATTCAAAAAATTTTACTGCCATTTCTGTGGCTGTGACTTGGTGGCCATAGTTTGGTGACTATGATAGGGGAAGGACGAGTCTGCGGAGAGGGGCGGCATACAAATCTAATAAATAAATAAACTCCAAGGAAAGGTTACTGCAAAATCCCATTTGTGGGATCACCTTCTGCTGTATGAATCCCACCTACCAGTTAGGTCCCACAGAATTGGCCTTCTCCAGGTCCCGTCAACCAGATAAGGCCATTTGGTGGGACCAAGGGAAAGCGCCTTCTCTGTGGGGCCCCAGCCCTCTGGAATCAGCTCCCCCCAAAGATTCATACTGCCCCCACCCTCCTCGCCTTTTGCAAGAGTCTTAAGACTCACTTATGTTGCCAGGCTTGAGGTAATTAGATCTTGGCCCCCTGGCCAATAAATGTGATGTATGGCTGTGATTTGAATTTGTTTGATTGATTTTGGGTTTTTAGCTTATGTAGTTTTTAATTAATTAGATTTGTCTTTGTATTTACTGTTTTATATTATATGCTGTGACTCGTCCCAATAATAATAATAATAATAATAATAATAATAATAATAATATCCTCCTGATCAGTTGGGACTCGGGAGGTAGAGAATAGATGGGGGTGGGGCCAGTCAAAGGTGGTGTTTACCAGTTCTCCAAACTACTCAACATTTCTGCTACCAGTTCTTTTGGTTAACATCAAAACTACATACAATACTTTTGGCCAGGCTGTGCTTTAAGCTACTGAAATTTTAAAAATTGAACAATTTATAATTCAAACTGGCTGTCAGCCCTGCTCTTTTTGTTTCTTCCTCTCTTTTACGTTCATTAATTGTATGATTTACTGAAGGAATGTCTTAACGTGAAGGGGAAAACATTAGATTTCTATACATATTCAGACAACAAACATACAGTACATAGCATTCATTGGCCTGGGGACTAGAGTCTAATAGCACCAAGCTTGGTGGCATAGAAGAGTCTTCAGACTACTGCAGAAGGCGAGGAGGGTGAGGGCAGTACGAATCTCTGGGGGGAGCTGATTCCAGAAGGTTAGAGCCCCCACAGAGAAGGTTCTTCCCCAAGGCCTCACCAAGCAACATTGTCTAGTTGACGGGATCTGGTGAAGGCCAACTCTGCGGGACCTAACTGGTTGCTGGGACTCATGCGGCAGGAGGCGGTCCCGCAAGTAATCCGGCATTGACAGATTCAATATTCATTGATTGTCATTCAAGTATTTATGTACAGAGGTTTATTTCTTTGTTCAATGCACATAGCCAGTCTTTCATACGTGGTTTCCATCTTTATACCTGTAACTGGATCCATGTTTTTCTTATCTTTTTTAATCCAGTAAAATCTTGGAATGACCAAGGCTGCTTGCTTCATGTATTTCAAGGTCATTCCAAAACAGTTACAAAGCTTCTACTGCACCCAAATACTACGTCTTTATTTATCTCTGGATCTCTAGATGGATCAGTCAAACTCTGGTCGTTTGATACCATGGATGCTTTTTACAGGTAACTGATTTTTTTAAAAAAAATCTACATATCTCCTGGGTTGAATCCAAAAACACTAGTTCAAAGAAAATTTCCTAAGCATCAGTCCAAATGTTTCCTATATTAAAATATGTACTTTAAAAAAATATCAGAGAACTTCAGATTCTTAAAAAAAACCCTATGCAAATATTCACAGTACAGTGGTATCTCTACTTACGAACTTAATTTGTTCCGTGACCAGGTTCTTAAGTAGAAAAGTTTGTAAGGAGAAGCAATTTTTCCCATAGGAATCATTGTGAAAGCAAATCATGCATGCAATTGGAGAAACCACAGGGAGGATGGAGGCCTTGTATCCTCCCAGGAGATTCCTATAGAGGCCCCACAGAGGCTTCTCCCTGCCTTCTCTGGCCCTGTTTCTTCCCAGGAGATTCCTAGAGAGGCCCCACAGAGGCTTCTCCCTGCTTTTTCTGGCCCTGTTTCCTTCCAGGAGATTCATAGAGAGGCCCCATGAAGCTTTCTTCCTGCCTTTTCTGGTTACAGTTTCGGAGGCTCGGGTTTGTAAGTGGAAAATGGTTCTTGAGAAGAGACAAAAAAATATTGAACACCCGGTTCTTATCTAGAAAGGTTTGTAAGTAGAGGTACCACTGCACTATAATTGTGAGTATATTTTGCAGCTCTGGATGTCCGTCCATCGTGTTCAAAGAGGACTTTGACATCTAATGGGTTGTGGTCTGTACGTGACGTGTCCAGAGGTGGCTGTCAAGCCTACATGGGCACAAAATGTTCTGCTACATGTTGCACAGACATTTGTGGGCACCATTATTGCAGCATTTGCAACTCTGGAACATACAGAGAATGTCAGATTATCATTGTTTTCTCTTGTAATCTTGGAGGTAGCCAGTAACTAAACTCTCTTTGATCCCATAATCAGTTCATCAGATTATGAGTTAATGAGAACTCTTCATTTCCCTTCAACAATTAAATAGCCTCTAAACTATGCCTTAATTTTTAAAAGAAATATTGGGTAGCTTGCAAAAAAAAAAACCTACCAACCCACCATATACATAACACCCCCCCCCCAAAAAAAGCTTAAAGATAATAGCAAGAGAATTATAAAAATATAAACAAATGCTTTTAGATAAGGTGAAATAGTGGTAAATCTCCTTTGAGAAGCCTTTTGGTAGGAATACCAGGGTATAAAAGTTCCATGACAAAATACTGACTTTAATAGAGGGAGAGAATTGATTGCAGATAGTATTACCTGCTCTGGTTTCAGCTGAAAATAAAACGGTGAAACTGAAGACAAGAATCAGGCTTGTGGTGAAAAAATTCCTCTCCAGAAAGGAAGCAATTTTCATGTACTAGGCAAACAAGAAATGCAGAAAGAATAAGTTGTACAAACATCAGGCTAGAAATGAGATAGTTTTGAGACATTATACTGGCAGTTTAAAAATATTCAGGAGGACTTAGGGTGACAGGATACCTTTGGATCAATTTTGTATCAATTACATACAATAAGTAACTAGTATTAAGCTTTTAGAATATAAAACATAAATAGAATTTAAAGTTATAAATAAGATATACATATTAATGTTGTAGTGCAAAGCAGGCTTCCGAATAAGCTGGTGGTAAAATGGATATGAGTACGTATAAAGCTGTTTCGAATTAGTGTCCATAAAAATAATTTTATTTTTATAAAGATGTTGGATTTTTTCCCTTGCACAAATCGTTATAAATACCTCAATGATGCATAACTATAGTAGTGTTCAAGCGGACTTAAATAAAAATTGTGCAGAATATGTTCTGCATTTTTCTGTGTTATCTTCTGTGATTACACAGAAATGATTACATGTAATAATAATGTAATAATTTAATACATTATGTAATGTATTCATTTGTGACAAAAGTACACTGTTCTTCAACACTGGAACTTTTTAAGCAGTCATTGGATAAACATCTATCTCAAATAGTGTAGGGTTTCCTGCCTAAGCAGGGGGTTGGACTAGACGATCTCGAAGGTCCCTTCCAACTCTGTTGTTGTTGTTATTATTATTATTATTATTATTATTATTATTATTATTATTATTATTATTATTAAATTACCTCAGGTATTTGGAATATAATTCTTATTCCCTTCTGCCTTTCTATTGGTTGGGAATTTGGGGAGTTGTATTCCAAAACATCTGTGAAGAGACTGGTCCAGTTGTACAAATTATTATCATTTTATGAACATGTTTAATTTTGTTCTGTCACCCATTTGAAACTGGTTGTTTCAGGAGTACATAACTGTCAGCTGACTTCCTTTCTTCTTCTTACCTTTGGTCTATACTGCTATTCTTCTTTATCCAGTTTATGCCCCTTCCAAGAAGGAGTACTTTCGATTGGCACGATGGAAGATAAATTTCTTTACTGCTCCTCTGCTCACAATGTTCATATTTATGATCTGAATTCATTTACCAGCTTTTGGAGTCATGTGAACAGCCGAGTAAATAACTTCTTCATCTATAGCGCTGTTGGAAAATCCAACAGAGTGGCTGCAATGGGAATTGATAACAGGTATGCTAAAACAATAATAAAACTGGCAATCTTCCTCTAAGTCTTTTCAGGATTTTTGTTAGATATTAATGTTTTTAATTTGAACTAAATTCTACTAAGAACTGAAATAGTCTCCAAATAAGTACACTTGCGGATAACAATATATGTTAAAATGTTGTCATATACTGTATAACTAAAACAAACTTTCTTAATTTATGATGAATGTATGACAACAAAATCTTTATTTAAGATTTATTTTATGTATGTTACCGTGTTTCCCCGATAGTAAGACCCCCCCGATTGTAAGACATATGGGGGGTTTCAGGGGGGTCGGCTTATATAAGCCATACCCCGAAAGTAAGACATATGTCTTACTTTTGGGGAAACACGGTAGTATAAAAGGAATTAAAGGGGGAAAAAACTAGACAAATACTATTGCTGCGCCCTCCTTCACCAGCTTCCTTTCCGGCAGCTCCCTGCGCGCCCCTCGCCTTCGCTCGCCACGGCGCCACGGCCTCTTCCCCTGCCGAGGCTCAGCTGCAAGCGGCCAGTGAGGCCGATCGGCTCCGAGGCGAGCGGCCGGAGCTGCGCCCTCCTTCGCCCGCCTCCTTTCCGCTCGCCTCGGAGCCGATCGGCCTCGCTGGCCGCTTGCAGCTGAGCCTCGGCAGGGGAAGAGGCCATGGCGCCGCGGCGAGCGAAGGCGAGGGGCGTGCACGGAGCTGCCGGAAAGGAGGCTGTTGAAGGAGGGCGCAACTCCGGCCGCTCGCCTCAGAGCCGATCGGCCTCGCTGGGCACTTCCCCTGCCGAGGCTCAGCTGCAAGCGGCCAGCAAGGCCGATTGGCTCCGAGGCGAGCGGCCGGAGCTGCGCCCTCCTTCGCCCGCCTCCTTTCCGCTCGTCTCGGAGCCGCTCGGCCTCGCTGGCCGCTTGCAGCTGAGCCTCGGCAGGGGAAGAGGCGGTGGCGCCGCGGCGAGCGAAGGCGAGGGGCGCGCAGGGAGCTGCCGGAAAGGAGGCTGGTGAAGGAGGGCGCAGCTCCGGCCACTCGCCTCGGAGCCTATCGGCCTCGCTGGCCGCTTCCCCTGCCGAGGCTCAGCTGCAAGCGGCCAGCGAGGCCGATTGGCTCCGAGGCGAGCGGCCGGAGCTGCGCCCTCCTTCACCAGCCTCCTGTCCGGCAGCTCCCTGCGCGCCCCTCGCCTTCGCTCGCCGCGGCGCCACCGCCTCTTCCCCTGCCGAGGCTCAGCTGCAAGCGGCCAGTGAGGCCGATCGGCTCCGAGGCGAGCGGAAAGGTGAGTGGCGCGGTCAGGCGCCCTCCTTCGCCCGCCTCCTTTCCGGCAGCTCCCCGCGCCCGAAGACGAGCCGGCCCCGGTGCCCGGGACAATGTAAGACATACCCCCAAAGTAAGACACAGTGGGGCTTTTGGGGGTAAAAAGATAGTAAGACACTGCCTTACTATCGGGGAAACACGGTATAACCATTAAATGTCTTTTTATAATTTTTTTTTGAAAAATAATCTTTATTTTTTATTTACTCTAAAAAAAAGATGAGACAATTACAATATAGAAAAAAGAAAGACAAAGAAAAAGAAAGAAGAAAAAGGGAAACAAAGAAAGAGAGAGAAAAAGGCAAAACGAACCAATTAACATATATTTGCCAACCTACAAGTTGGCCTTGTTGTTACAGCTTTCACTGTTGTTTTCTATATTCATATATTTACTGGCTGAGTGTGTTTCACACTTATATCCAGTATTTTGTAGTAAAGGAATAATAAAGAGTATCAAGATTGCTTGTAGTTAACATATTTGACTATAATGTGATTATTTAAAGTTTTAAGTAGATTTTTTGGTCAACCCAGTTATACCACGTTTTTCACGTCTGGTAGAATTCTGTATTGTCTTTTTGTCGAATTTCCATTGTCAGTTTATCCCTTTCAGCAATTTCATAGATTTTATTTATTATATTTAAGGTTGATGGATCATTTTTTATTAATTTTTCTCTGTTTATTTTCGAAGTTTAAGAATATTCTCTGTTCAAACTGGGAAAAAATTATGCACCGTTTTGCCACCTCCTTATCCTCCTGTGCTACAGCCAGTTCTCAGCTTTACCTGCAACCGGACTTGTGGAACTGTTTATTTTTTATTGACACCTTATGATATATGGATTTATACAGCAAGGTAATAGAAAGCACAATATCTCTGTTTTAATAACAATTGAAAATAATTATTATATTAGGAGTGGATAATGAGTTAGATATGAAAAATGGGAAAAGTTCAAGAAGTGAACACAAGAACAAGGGGACACAATCTGAAGTTAGTTGGGGGAAAGATCAAAAGCAACGTGAGAAAATATTATTTTACTGAAAGAGTAGTAGATCCTTGGAACAAACTTCCAGCAGACGTGGTTGGTAAATCCACAGTAACTGAATTTAAACATGCCTGGGATAAACATATATCCATTGTAAGATAAAATACAGGAAATAGTATAAGGGCAGACTAGATGGACCATGAGGTCTTTTTCTGCCGTCAGTCTTCTATGTTTCTATGAACATAGAGTATAGAATAGAACACAGAATAATAGAATTGGAAGGGACCTTGGAGATCTTCTATTCCAATTCCCTACTTGAGCAGGAGACCCTATATCAGTGATGGTTAACCTTTTCTGGACCGAGTGCCCAAAGTGTACACCCAAATTCCCAAAATGCAATGCGCACATGACCCCGTGCATGCATGCCCACAGATGTGCCCTGCCCCCAAGCACGCATGACCGACCATGTGAATAGTTGGCCAGAGGGAGGCATGCACATGCACAGTGGAGTTGAATTGAGGTGACAGATTGCGTGCCCACATAAGGGGCTCTTCGTGCTATCTGTGGTACGTGTGTCATACATTTGCCATCACGGCCCTATACCCAGGGGTGGGCAGCGGGCAGGACATGGTGGAACACAGTTCCACTGTAGGAAATGAAGGTGCATGCAGAGCTCCAGCTGACCAGTGGCAGTAACTTCCTGGATTGCTGGTTTCAGCTCGGCTCTCCTTCCCTCCCCCCCCCGCTGCTGCTGCTGTGCGCTCCTTATTTCTTTCCTCTTTCCTTCTTCCTGGCCTCAGACGAGCTTCCCTCTCTCCTGCCTAGCTCCCTTCCAGCCTCACACAGCCACCTCCCAAGGCCAGGAAAGCGGCGCCACACCGAAGCAGTCTGGGCTGCGATCTTTTTCCCCTCTGCCCACAACTGAGATGAAAAGGCATTGTGCGGCAATAACAGTTCACTTGAACGATGATGATCATTCAAGGCACTCCCACCTGGTCACATGGCTGGCAAGCCACTCCTACCCAGTCACATCAAGCCACACCCACAAAATAAGCCACACCCACAGTGTGGCAGTAAAAATTTTGGCTGCCCATTACTGCCTATACCATTTCAGACAAATGTCTGTCCAGTCTCTTTTTAAACGCCTCCCAAAGCCATGCTCCCATGGCCTATTTTTGCCAAAAATAGGCCAATTTTTCACAAAAATGGAGTGGAGAGAGGGTTGGGGAAGACGGCAGAAAGCTCATGGGGACTGGGGGAAGGCAAAAATGCCCCCATTTTTGTGAATAAATGGGCAAAAGTGACAGGCTTTCCAGACCCTTTGCCAGTGAAGGGCTACCAAAATTTGTACTACCACACTGTGGCCTTGGCTTATGCAGGACAACCTGCATTTTCTTTCAACATCTTTCAGTGAAAATTGGGTGCTCTGGGGTGGAGCTCCATTTTTGCTTCCCCACTTGTGCCCCTCCCCCAGTCTGGGCCGTAGCCCACCCCTGCCTTTTGCCCACTCCAATTTTGTGGGGGGGTGAGCTGAAAACGGTCTGTTTTTTTTTTTTAAAGGGTGTTTTTACCTTCTTATTATTCCATCTAGCATGACTGGAGGAGGAATTCTTGGAGTTGAAATCTACTAGTCTTAAAACGGTCAAGTTTGAAGTTTATAAAAAGTGTACATGGTTGTAAAAAGTATTCTGCTACACTAGTATTTTATTAAATAATACACTGCTCAAAAAAATAAAGCGAAACTCAAATAACACATCCTAGATCTGAATGAGTGAAATATTCTCATTGAATACTTTGTTCTGTACAAAGTTGAAAGTGCTGACAACAAAATTGTCAATCAGTGTTGCTTCCTAAGTTGACAGTTTGATTTCACACAAGTTTGATTTACTTGGAGTTATACTCTGTTATTTAAGTGTTCCCTTTATTTTTTGAACAGTATATATTACTACACCATTTGGTTCAGTATATTTTTTTCCCTTGTTTTCCTCTTGTAAGATCTAGGTGTGTCTTATACTCTGGTGCAATATGTACTCCAAAAAATACGGTATTTGTTGTTGCATCCCCATTGTATAATCCTGTTGTGCCAATTGTTTTGTGTTGTGTTTTTAATTAATAAAAATAATTGAACTGTTAATTTGATAAAAGAAAATTAATATATAAGAATATGAACTTGCTTCCAAATCCATAGTAATATGCCATCTTGAAATATATGATACTTTGATATTTTTTTCCAAGTATTGACAGTTCCAACTTCTGATTTTCAATTTGCATTTGAATATGGGAAAGAAATAAAGGAAATAACAAGCTATCATCTAAATAATAAGCCTGTCTTCAAACTGATTATCAGTCCTCCAGTATTTTCCGATATCTTTATATTCTTGATATACTGTCTCTGTTTTCTTTAGTCATCTCCTCTAGTAATAACAATCTTTCATGATGAGATAGAATAACAGGACTTGAGAGGAGATCAACAGTAGCTCTACGCTTTTGGTTATAAAACAGTTATTAGCCAAAATTGTTGGCTAAGATAAGAAAATCATAATATTAATTTAAAATTATTTATGTTTAATTTCCATTTGGTTTTTAGTCAGCCCTTCTGACTGCCATGCCCCTATTGTTTTTAACCTGGAGCCTTTGGTTGTTATATAAAAATTATTGACAAAGATGGATTGCCTCTGACAATGTGCTCAATGAATATTAGTTGAAAACTCCGTTCTGATTATTTACAGATGGTGTGCATCATTAATTCCTAAAAAAATAGTTTGTATCAATTCTCAAAAGATCTTATCTTTGCCCCTTGGGTGAGATGATGACTAGCTTTGTGATTTTTGAAGCACTTGAAAAATAATATTTAAAGGAATTTGGAATTTCTGGTACCAAATATGAAAAAACAAAACAGACTTTGTGTTGTAATCTGAAGAACGGTTGATTGGATATTCATGTCAACACATGCAGCTGCAGTTAAAGTAAGAACATGGAATATAGCGGACTAATTTCCCCCCACATTGTTCATTCTAATGTAAAAAGATAATGAAATAAACATCAAAAGATAACTCAAAAAGTAATTTCCCAAATGAAATTGTATGAGTATTTTTTTTCCTGCTTTCAATGTCAAAGACAGGTTCCTATCTTTCATCTTTATTGTTACGATAATAAACTTTAAAAAAAAAATCAAAGCAGCATTTTGTATGTAATACTGTATATGTTTTTGGTGTGAATTGCTTGTTCTTCCTAATACATTTCTTTCAATTTAATCTTAGCCCCATTATTATTGCTATTGGCATTATACACCTGAGGTTGGTTTTGATTTTAGGACTGATCCTGCATGTAGAGCAGCAGTATGGACCACAAGGGAACTACAAGAACATTTATATCGAAAACACCCTTTAGCTTCGCAAGTATCTTTAATTTTTGTTGTAATTAAACCAAATTTCTGGTCAGTTTTTTTTTAGGGTTTTTTTGGTCAGTTTTTTTGGTCAGTTTTTTCATATGTTATGTAGATATATATTATCCTGGAGCTGTGTCTTAAGTGCACTCTTTCCCCATCCTTGCTGAATGAGGGTAGGTGCGTTTGGAAGAGACAAGGAAGTGTGTGCCCGGCTGTTTTTGCTGCTGAGCCTGGCTAGATGTTTTGACTGTCAGCTTAGTTTCCTCAGACAGCCCCTAAAAGTTTCTTCCCCCTCCCACTTCACTCCAATACCAGAGGTGGGGGAGGTCAGTGAATACAACACTGAAGAACACAGAAGAGCTATAAGTCCCAGGTAGGACAAATGTCTTGTGGTCCACCCCGCCTGACCTGCCACCCCCAAATTGTGCCCGACTGCGAGACATGCATCCTATTTGACAT